>NC_056729.1:857573502-857583502 GCF_019279795.1 Protopterus annectens | reverse complement strand
AATTAGCATGTACTGCAGCTACTTATGCCTTCATTGGTGTATTGTGTCACTTACCCTTGTTCTGAGGATGGACTTGAAGTGCAGAGATGCTTAATGAATACCAAATAGCACACAATGGCAGCACTATGTGTAGGCTTATGGCAGTAAGTATCCATCTGTCTGAAATTAAGAGACAAATCTGAAGGTTATCAAATATGGATGTGTTATATAAACACAGATGAAAAATGTGAACCACAATTTTAATTTTGATGTTCTGGAGTGCATAAATAAGAGCATGACAGATGATAATATAGCAGCTAGTATAAAAAATGATGAATACAGGTGGATAAGTACATTAAGGGTTGAATTAATGGCAGGTCTGAATGTCTATACTTTTATTACATCTGTATTAAGGTTGGGGCAACACAGAAAGGGATGTTGATGTTTAAAGGAAATATGTCATATGGGTATTTGTTCTGTGTACTGGGACAGTTTTCATAAACTTGATGAAGCACATAGTGTGGAAGCTTGCATATTTTCACTGCTGGCATTATTGTTTAAGCTGATTTCCTTGTTAATGGCCTTTTTTCAGTAGATTGTGTACTTGCTGGAGAAGGGCAGATTATACCTTTGCTCACCTGGATGACAATATCATCTGCTGACTGTCCTGGCCAGAACATGCACAGCATGTCTGGGAGGTGTTGGTCAGTCTGCAAAGAGCAGAGCTGACCATTAAGGCTAGCAAGTATCAGGAGACTATAGCAAGGATACCTTATCTAGGTGATACACTGGGTGGCAGAAAGATTGGGCTACAACCTGCCATAGTTAAAGGTGCCTAGGCATGATGAGCCCTGCTATCAAAAGATTGGTGATGGCATTCTTAGGGACAGCTGCGGTACTATGGGATGTTTTTCCTCACTGTAGTAGGATATGTACTTCCCTTACTGACCTTATCAAAAAACAACTGACTAGATGAGGTTGTCTTGACTACAATATCTGAGCAGGCATTTTAAAATCAAAAGAAGGCACTGATTCCCTATATAATCCTGATTATAAAGAAGAGTTCATTGTATGGGTACATTTCCATAAATGGAGAAGAGTATCCTATTATGTACTTGAGCTGCAGACTTCAACCCAGGGAGGAATCATATGCACTCATAGAGAAAGAGTGTGTGAGTGTAATCTGGGATTTGCAAAAGATATAATCCTAGCCCACTATGGTTACATAAACAACCCTTTAAAATGACTACATAGAGCAGGTCTGCAGAAAGAAAGCTGGAGTTTAGCACTGCAGTCCTATAATATGACTATTCAATACAGGAGTGGTACTGTTACTGGTGATACAGATAGATTCTGTAGAAAATTTGTCAAGTGATATATTAAAGACTGCACTCTCATCTCAAGCTTTGTTTCTCACGGAATGCCTGCAAAGTACTTTTTTTAAGTTCTTAAGGGGAGAGAATTGTGGTGCTGCGAGAACCAAGCTAAAGAAAACTGATTCTAAAATGATGTTATTTCTTTTCTTTTTGAAGACCATTGGCACCTTTATAAACTGTATTTGACCTCTGATGTATGTTTCCTTTTCCTTAGAATATGCAGGTTTTAAATATATGAATAAAATGGTAGGAATATAAATGCACAAAGATGCTCTTCTTGTCATAGGGTGGGAGACCTTGCTGAACATCAGTGAAAAGGTTTACTGTTCTAGATATTTGTACACATGTCTAACATAGATTAGTTAGGCCCAATACACACTTCTCAGCCTTGTAGCACAAACATCTGACCAAACATTAAAATATTGGGGGAAAAGGGACCAAAAATAGGTACAGATTTTTAACATTGGTCATATAAACTTAGAAAGTTGCTAGAATAACAGGATTTGTGTTAGCATGTATTTTCTTAAGGATATTAAGCCTGAAACGCAAATATATGGCATTATTTAGTGACTTCAATCCACAGTGATTTGCCAGAAAACTACAAATTTAAAGAGGAGCACATCAAAAATATGAGGCATAAATATGGACATTCTGCAAAAATCTGGACAGTTAACAGGTATGGCCCAATAATTCTTTATTAATTATTTTTTAAGATAAAACTAGCATATTTAATTAGCTGTAATTTAGATTCTTCTTTATATACCCTGTCTACAAAAATAATTGTTATTTCAATACTCCTTGTACTCTTTCTAATCCCTCTGCATACTTAATATGTAACTCCACTGTTTGCTTGATTGTTTAAGTAAAATTTACTTGCTGACTCTAAGTTCTTGTGCTGGTCTCCATTATATATGTATTATTGCTAGCATTGTTACCTCACAGCAAGAGGTTCTCCTGTTTGATTCTTGGCTTGGCTTGGGAGTGCTTTCTGTGTGGAGTCTGCATGTCCTCCCCGTAGTTGGGTAGCGTTCAAAAGACATGCGTGCATAAATGGGTGTGCCTTCATTGAAGGTTGGGCATTGAGCTGGCACCTCGGCGTTTCGTAAAAATCTACTGCCAATCATTAGTGGACCAGAGTTCCGCTGTGGTGACCCCTTACCGGATAAAATCCGAAAGACAAACAACAACATTGTATGACATGTGAGTTATCACTGTCTACCCCTGTAGGTTAACAAGCTGTGCCTTCCATGTCTAATTAGCTAGAATGCTTGAGCCTACTACTAGTTAAATGAATAAATGGGGGTATTTGTATCTGGCTAAATCAAAAGTAGCAGGTAGCTGGTGGTCTCTGGCCATATCCTGCGTGCTGCACTATTATGTCAGAAAGAAAGCTATGTAGAATTAAGAAACAATTCTGTCAGTATTCACTGAGAATTGTGTGCGTGTGCATGTCATGCATGCATTTGTGTGGGTGTGTTTGTGTGTGTGTGTGTGTGTGTGTGTGTGTGTATGTGTGTGTGTGTGTGTGTGTGTGTGTGTGTGTGTGTGTGTGTGTGTGTGTGTATGCATATGTATGTATTTGTGTGCGTGTGAGTGTGTGTGTGTGTGTGTGTGTGTGTGTGTGTGTGTGTGTGTGTGTGTGTGTGTGTGTGTGTGTGTGTGTGTGTGTGTGTGTGTGTATGTGTGTGTAAATAATAATTTGTATGTAAGCTAAGTTACTGTGGTTAAGAGACAATGGAAGACACTGAGGTGCACTGAAGGAACAATGAGAAAAGGGCCTGAGGTGCTAGTCCATTCAACTTTTTAAGTAACCTGTATGCATTCTAGTCTGGGTGTGGATGTTGAAAGCTCATGTGCAGGACAGCAGCATATATTCTCTTTATGCTCTTGAGAACAGGTTGCATTTGTGTGTGTGTGTGTGTGTGTGTGTGTGTGTGTGTGTGTGTGTGTGTGTGTGTGTGTGTGTGTGTGTGTGTGTGTGTGTGTATGGGTTTACATACGTTTGTGCGAACTACATTCTGTCAGCTGCAATGTGCCGAAAATCAGAATGTCGAGCGCACAAACATTTGTGAACCAGATAGTCGACTACACTTATAAGAATGCACTACTGCGTGATTTGTCATATAGTAGTCTGATTTATATCAGCCCCTATATGGCTATCAGGTGGTTGTTTCGACAACAATGTCGAGTCAAGTGCATTGAGTATTTGTTTCAACATTGTCACCGTTCGTTTTTTTTAATTTCGGTATTAGTATTCGTTTTTCTGAACGGAAAATGTTTTCCGTTTGAAGAAACAATAGTAGATCATGTGTGTGTGTGTGTGTGTGTGTGTGTGTGTGTGTGTGTGTGTGTGTGTGTGTGTGTGTGTGTGTGTGTGTGTGCACGCATGTGCATGTGTTATTTCTTTCTTTTAATTTAACCTATTGGGTACCAATGATATGACTCAAGAGACCACTCTTTGGCGGCAGGTTGGGTATTCTCTAACATACTCTTTGGCATTGATAGGATTCAAATACCATCTTTGCTAACTATTGTTTACCTGATCTTCTCTAAAGGATGTCCACCTCAACATTATAAAAGGAATTTACAACTGATAAGTACACACCACAAACCCATTCTTAGGAAACGCAAACATGTGTATAAATTTCAGGGTGCAGTTAGTTCAAAAGGCAACCATAAGACCAATGTCAGCTATATTGGGAAGCTTAAGAGTAACTGACAATTCTACACAGACTGTATCTGTAATGGTGCCGCATTCTCTGACCCTATGGACATTGCTATTATTCTTCGAAGCACATTGTTTTTCCATTTTAAGTCTACTCTCCTTTCCATCTGTCCACTCGTTCCCTCTCACTCATGTCTTACCGGAATTACTTTGGACTAGTCCTTTTGGCATTTCCCAAAGCTAAAAATACCTTCCAGTGGTCATAACAATATTCCTAGATGTCAGCTGCGAAGTGCTAAGTCCTATGGTCTCTCCAATGGTTATGTTGAGAGGATGTAGAGACCATCTGTAGTACCACTGCATAAAGGTGTTCCCTCTAGTAATGCTTGGGATAACAGGCCTATTTGCCTCACTAGCATTATTTGCAAGGCGATGGAACATATTATAGTTGAACTAATAAACAGTGATATCTGTGACCTTATATCACTGAATACACATCTCTTCTGTTTAAAAAAAGCAGACCATGCCTATTCAACTTGGCTGAATTATTTGAAATGGTTACTGTGGCCATGGATGCAGGTCATACAGTCCACATTGTCTTTCTGGGCTTTAGCAAGGACTTCAGTCCTATACCCATACTAGGATTATTGAGAAACGTTCTCAACTCAACATTAATTTATACATAGCTTGCAGTATTTTTTAATTGGCTATGTATTAGAACCCATACTATTAATGTTTGGTTGTTTACGCTAGACAGGAAATCATCACTTGTGTCGGTCAACAGGACTCTTTCCTGGACCCCCTATTCTTTGCAATATACTTCTCTGGCATGAGAGCGGATATCAATAGACTATGGCAAACTAAGTTTCCTAATGACAGCAAACTGGAGGCAGTTATCAAATCCAATTCTGCTGTTTAAATTCTCAAGGGTTATGCCAAACAACTGCATGGTGTGTTAATTATTGGCTTACTCTCATTACCAAGAAATAAAGCTTAGTTTCCTTTGCTAAATCTTACATCATCTTTGCTTAACATGTAGAAAATATTCGACTTAAATCTGACACAGTCATCAAAAACTTGGGTATCTACCTTGACAGCATCTACATTGACAAAAGACTTTCCCTTGACATCTTATATTTTTCTTGTCTAATGAGGTTATAGTTTCACTTCATTCATCCCTTATTAATCCCAACTACAAAAATTTGCACCTTTCCTCAGTACCACATAGACTGCTGAGGATGATCTCTGCTTACCATTCTATACTTGGAATAAACCAACAATATTTGAACTTTTTCACCTAAGCAGAACCACAGGTAATGAAACACTCATTCTACAGACCTATACCTATACTACTGCATAAACAACACATGACAGAGTGGCAGGAACCTAACCCAAAGTATTTCCTATTTTTGGAACAGGCCATTATTTTATATCAAGCAGTGTATTTTCTAAAATCCTTTAATGTCACTGTGAATAACTAGATAGTTGATGCAAATTTTCACCTTTGATATGTAAGGAAAATTTGCTTAATGGGGACACTGTTAGTCTTCCACCAGTTTTGAGTTATGCATCTGAGCTTCTTGATTGCCTCCTTGGTTAAAAGCTTAGTAGAAACTTACAAACTTATAAACTATTTGTATATGTCACCTTCTGTGCCTCTGTGCCCTGTCCAATCTTCCCCTCTACCAGTTGCCCACCCTCTGTCAGTCCACATCTCTTCACTGCTGTCCATTCTTTATGTAGCAGCATCTTTGTTGTCAACTTGTTCTGTGTTGTATGTTTGTCTTACTCTGCCTCATTCTCTATAGTTGCTTTCCAATTAGTATTTTCCTCTAAAATGAAAAATGAATGTCTGAACCAACAAAATGTATACCCTTCTTCTTCATTTCTTTTCCTGATTTCCTTCTGAGTTCATCTGCTTGATCTTCTCCATTTCTGCTTGTGCTGTCTTCCCATTTCATTACCATTTACATGATCAGTAATTCAGCATATTGCTACTCTTCTGTTCTATGGGCTGCTTGTAGTGCCTGTATTACTTAGGCGCCAGAACCATAGGGTGAGGGGGAGGGAGCGCACCTCCACTTTTATAGCTGCAAGACCTGTAACAACACATGGAGGATGCATGCATGCATTGAATTTAAACACAAAAGTGATTGCTGCTAGACTCAAACACTAAGGCTCCGTTTACTTTATTTACTGAAGCTGTTCTGGTGTGTGTGTTAACACTCAACACCCACGGGCTTAAGGCTGCTCCATTTACATAACACAACACCCACAGGTAAGCTTAAGACTCCTTTTACTTTTTTTTCTGAAGCTGGTGCTCTGTTTGCATTTTCTGAAGCTGCTGGTGCCCCGTTTGCATTTTCTGAAAATGCTGGTGCCCCATTTGCATTTTATGAAGCTGTTGGTGCTCTGTTTGCATTTTCTGAAGCTGCTGGTGCTCCATTTGCATTTACTGAAGCTGCTGGTGCCCCATTTGCATTTTCTTTAGCTGCTGGTGCTCCGTTTGCATTTTCTGAAGCTGTTGGTGCCCTGTTTGCATTTTCTGAAGCTGCTGGTGCCCAGTTTGCATTTACTGAAGGATGTGTGTGTGTGTGTGTGTGTGTGTGTGTGTGTGTGTGTGTGTGTGTGTGTGTGTGTGTGTGTGTGTGTGTGTGTGTGTGTGTGTGTGTGTTTGTGCATTGACTGAAGGGTGTGTGTGTGCCTGCATTTACTGAAGGGTGTATTTGTGTGTGTGTTTGTGTGTGTGTGTGTGTGTGTGTGTGTGTGTGTGTGTGTGTGTGTGTGTGTGTGTGTGTGTGTGTGTGTGCATTTACTGAAGTGCATGTGTGTGTAAGTGCATTTACAGAAGATGTGTGTGTGTGTGTGTGTGTGTGCGTGCGTGCGTGCGTGCATGCGTGTGTGTGCGTGTGTGTGTGTGTGTGTGTGTGTGTGTGTGTGTGTGTGTGTGTGTGTGTGTGTGTGTGTGTGTATGAGCCTTCAGTACAACAGCCTGCATTCTCTACCCACACCACCACTTGTGATTTAGGGAGTTGAGTCCATAGCTCTCAACTGTCTAGATTTTCGCAGAATATTTGGCTCATACTTTTGTCTGCTCCTCTTACAATGTGCGGTTTTGTGGCAAATCAGTGATAATGGAATTCATTAAATAATGATAGCCCTTTAAGTTTCAGTCTTCCTATCTTTTTTGAAAAAAACATGGTAACACAAAACACTATTTCAACAACTTTATAAGATTATACAAGCACTATTTAAAATGTGTCCTTGGTTTTGGGCCTTTACCCCTCCTCCCCAAATACATTTTGATTTTTTCCAGATTTCTTCTGTGAAATTGAAAACTTCAGTTGGGTGAAGTGGATGGTGCATTGGTAGTGTTGTTACCTCCCAGCAAGAGGTTCTCTGGTTTGATTTTTGGCTGGGGCACCTTCTGTGCATAGTCTAAATGTCCTCTGTATGTTTCTGTGGGTTTCTGTCCTGCTGGTTTCTTTTCATGTTAGAAAGATATGCATCTGAAGTATTTCTCCCTGGGTCTCTGCTGAAAATTGGCTTTGTTCCATGTCAGACTTTCCTAGTAAACAAATGTTAAATAAAAAAAAAAAAATTCAAGTAGCTGAGAGCTTCAGGGGAAAAGAAGTTTAGTGCTGCTTATTCCAAGTCTGTTTGCATTGTTAGTAGTTTTATTTTTGATATAGAAGGCTATGGGTTCGACTCACAGAGTATGTAGATGGATTTCTGATACTGTACTGTGTTGTACTTTAAAGGGAGTGGATGCTGCTGTCCTGTGAATGCCCTCAATTGGAGGAGTTACCTAGTAACTATGATCCTGTCTTCGGTTTGCCATCCATTCCCTATTGCAATACTACTAGCTTATCATGTTTCAATGTAACATAGGCAATTTATTCTTCAAGGGCAATAGCCACTTTATTTGTAGATGAAACCATGAAATATAAAATTGTTTTCTAGCAACAACCTGTTCATTAGTTAGAAATCCCTTTAATATGGAATTATTTAGATGACTTACTTCTGCAGAGATTTCGTATATTTACTGATGCTGGTGGATTGTAATGACAGACGTTTGAGTGGCCTTTTATGGTTGAAATTTTCTGAAATGGGTAGTTTTCTCATTTAGTTCATACATTTTGTTTCATTGCTTAGTAGAAGACTGTTCAAAACTACAAATTTAAAACACATTCTAACAAATGCTGCTGTATTATACAAGGAATATAATTTAATACAATCAAGAAGGTGAATCAAAGAATGCATACATGTATGCATGGCCCTAAACATGTATTTGAAATCAGTCCAGAGGAAAGTGTGAAAGGCTCAAAATCATGGGCAAATTTAAGCTTTACTCTTGTTACCAAAGCAATGGATGAAGGTAAAACAGTACATACCACATTACCTTGATCTGGCCAAGCCTTGTGACACAATCCCCTACTCAGGTGTAGTATAAAAGATGAGTAATGTAGCAGCAAACAATTGCATCGCTAGCTAGATTGCCAACTTGCTCCCAGGATGCAGGAGATCAAAACAGGGGAAGAGACCAGTCACCAATGGAGTCTCCCAGGGTTTGGTGATGAGACTTTTTCTGTTTGGCATATACATCTCAAAAGTAAAGGGCTTTGGTCGACTAAGCTTGAGATGACTGCAAGCTAGGCGCAGTTGTTGAATCCCCAAATGACTTGACCGTCATACAGGAAGGTTTGTCCCAAATATTAACTGGTGTCAAAATCATGGCAATGTCCTCTGAGAAAACTGACCAATTGTTTGGCATTTGGGAACTTGTGTGTACAGTGACCTAACTTATGACCAACATGTGCCCAGAGTTATAAGAAAGACTTTTTGTATTGCACAGCTTATAAACAAATTGTGACTAGATCTAGAGATGTTGTTGCCCCCCTTTACAAAGCTCTCATTAGGTCAATCATTTTGTATAATGCCCACTTTGGCATGTATCTGTTCAGCCCCATGAAACAATTGGAATACCTTCAGAGATACCTTACTAAAAGGATACAAGTCCTAAACAACAGGTCTTGCATGGACCATCTTAAAGATTTATTACTATATTCAGTATCCTGCAGAATGCTTAGAGGTGACATGTCTGGCATACAAGGCATCCTCCAACCTAATACAGATGGATCTACTGAACATTAGCAAGTCAAATGGCATCAGAAATACTCAGTCCAGTTATCTAAACTGAATGTTGTGGAGAGACGTATATATATGATAGAGGCTACCGCTGTTCCAGAACAGACTATCCATAAAAATAAAACAAAGCTCATCCATCCATATTTAAATGCAACTTGGGTTTAAGAATGGGTAATAGAAAATATACTCCAAGATTGCCCCTCATGCCACTAATGGATAGAGGCAGTTCCAAATTGCTGCATCTCTTACATGGGTCCCCGCAAATTATCTATGGTTTGATTATAGTTATTTTCACTAGGGCTAATATACAATTATCAGCTATGGGATAGGTAAGGCCAATCAGAAAATGTTAATTCAAGCACCAAAAGGGAATTGGCTAAACTTAAAATATCCTCCAAGTAAACCTATGTTGTGTTAGTAAATAATTATAAAAAATTGCCCTTTTTAGATCACTAAGTGCCCCTCTCACCCCCCCCCCCGCCCCAGTCTTCAACAGCTTCCGGCACCTATACTGTGTTATACCTATGGCACACTTTGATACGTGTGTGAACATGAATATCATTTGAAATACCACCTGCTTGACTCTTTCACTTCAGTAAGGTGATCACACATAACACTGTCATTCCAACAGCACAGCTATTGCTGTTATTGTGACTGAGAGGTTTCATTATGTTCCCCTGTCCCTTGCATAACAGTGTTATGTCAGCGCTCATGTATGCCTGATCCGCATAAGGCAGGAATGCACAAAGTGTGCTGTTCTATTTACTACTATATGATGTGCTAGGCTTTCGTTTGAATACTCCTTCTGTGTATTTTAGTATCCCTTATGTTT
>NC_056729.1:857313502-857566002 GCF_019279795.1 Protopterus annectens | reverse complement strand
ACATGGAAATTGTAGAGCACTACAGGGTGGATAGAGACACACTACAGGATCTCTGCCACCTCTTTCTTCCAAAACTCAGAGCCAGGGCAAACCAAGGGAAACCATACCAGTGGAGACAAAGGTATGTGTAGCACTGAGAATTGTAGCTACAAGAACCTTTGATAGACCAACAAGGAACATGCTTGTGGGTGTCACAGACGTCAGCACTCGGGATCCTCCAACAATTCCTGAATGCAATGCTCCAGCATGCTAGTGGCCACATATATTTCCTGTACTCCTCAGGTCAGGGCCAAAAATATGCAGGAGTTCTACCCTGTAGCACACTAACCTGAAGTACTGGGTGCCATAGACTGTACACATGTAGAACTTAAGGCACCACCGATGGAACAGAGAATGCTCTATGTAAATAGGAAGGGCTTCTACTCTATTAACTGCCAAGTTGTGTCTAATGCTAGGGGAATCATCTTGAATATGTGTGCTGGCAACACAGGCAGTTACTATTCCTCACATATCTGGCACACCTCCCAACTGTATCAGATGTTCACTGGGAGGGTTATTCCACCGGTTCATTTACTGGGAGATGCAGATTATGCACTGGAACTATGGCTGATGACCCCCATCAGAAATGCATACAGCCACTGAAGAATGCCATGATGAGGCACACACTCAAATCAGAAATATCACAGATCATGTGTTTGGGTGGCTGAAGCCATGGTTCCAGTGTCTAGATACATCTGGGGGAGCCCTGCAATATAATCTACATACATGTACTGAAATATTCACCATTTGTGCCCTGTTACACAAAATCATCCTGAGAAAGCAGGTTCAGCAGGATCAACAAGGGGAAAGGGCACACATCCCACCACCAATGGCAAAGTCACCACAGCCACATACACGTGTGGTGTCAGAGGGGTACCCAGCAGCTATTGTGGGTGTAGATAGACATAGGTGTGTTCATTATGCCCTCACATTACCTAAGAGACAACACACTCAGTCACCATCTAAGGATCTAAACCGTCATTTTAAGCACATGCATATAGTAACATTAATGCCAGGGAACACTCACTACCTTTACCTACCCATGTAATGGCTGTGTACTGCTAGCATCAGACACAGTCAACCCTGAACTAAAACTGTTGCAACTGTTGGATTTACAAGGTAAGTGCTGAACCTAGAGTATATTGTGTAATAATATGAATGGCATATCCTTGCATGTTATTACTTGGTAATGTAAGCAAGTAAAACTTGATTTGTACAGAAATGACAAATGTAACAGCAGAGACTTATATGACTACATGTGTCCTCTATCAAGTAGTAGGTCTCAGGCATCAAATATTCACACAGTCATGCCTCTCAAAAGTACTGATGGTCACTGAATATCCTCAGTGTAGCATTATACTGTTGTACTGGAAAATCATTAAACAGAGAAGTTAGAAAATAACGATATACATTTCAATTTCAAACTTCACAGCCCTCACAAGATCATTAATAATACTGATGCAAAAAATGTTTGATTCTATTGACTGTCTAACTTTCTAAGACCAAAATATGTCAAAGGTACAGTTAGCAAAACAACATCATAAATACAGATCTACTACTAAGTCAGTTATGCACCCAGAGCATCAGACTTGAATGTTATGTATTCCTGAATGCAAAATATAGAAAACAAGGATATGACACAGTTATCATCACTTGCACAAGGTGTTGTGGTGGGTGGAGGCAGGAAGCCTAGGTTGGCACAAAAGGTTGGTGATTGTGTGTGAGTAAGAAAGAAAAGCAGGCAGACATTTGGATAAAGTAGCAAATGGCCAGTGATACAAAATGAACTTTAAGCTTCACGGCTAAACCGTGTTACTGTTGTGTGTGTTACTATTGTGTGTGTGTGTCTGTATGGGTCCTCCAGGTGAAATTAGTGTATGCATGTCTGCAAGAACACAGCTAGGCTCTGTGCTAGCTATACATTTTGGTATGTCAGACAGGTGTGAGCCATGCATGGTAGAGATGACAGTTCATTGTTGTTGTACCTGACCACAAGAACTGGCTCTGCCAGGAGATGACTGGTACATCCATGCCCATGGTCAGATGCACTGCTGCTACCTGAACATGACAGATGTTTGCTGGATGAGTTCCCCACATGAGGATCCCCAGGATCATGATCCCATGGCCTGCCATGTCTGGGTTTGGACACCTCAACCAGTGATGGAGCATTGGAAGTAGTGCCACTATGGAAACATGATCAGACATGTCACATCAGCTAAGAGTAGCTGATGTGGCTGACCTACACCCACAAGGATGTCATTCCCCTCCCAGCAGATGTTCCTTCACAGACACCACCCATTCCAATGTGTCATTAGTCCAATCCATTGAATAGACAACATGGTGGAGGCAGTCACACATGTCAGCTTGTGCCACATCTACAACTCTAAGCATTTCTCTGGAGGACCTACAGAAATGTGCCTGTTCATCCATGAAGGCAATAAACATACATCAAGTGGCATGGAAAGGCAGTCCTGGATCAGGTGGAGGATGGACTCCTCCAAACACCACTAACAACGCTCCTGCATGGCATCTTGCCCACACTTTGGCTACTGTCAGAGTCAACAGGCACTGAAGCAACAATAACCAGATTTCCCTGAATGAGTGTCTCATGCTCCACCTGTCCAATATCTGAGGGTTCACTGGAATGGGTTGGCATAGGCCTAGTGGCTCTGGCCAATGGAATTACAGGGGATGGCTGAATGTCCACCTCAATGTCAAAATCAACCTCTGTACCCCTTGACTGTGCTATGTTTGGCCACCATCATCATCAAAGTCTGCCAATACTCTGACATCATGTAGTAAGAGTACTACATTTCCACTGTTGGCATCACCTGTCATAATAAGCAACAAACATGGGAAAAAAATAATAGCTACACTACTATAGTCAAATATATGCTAACAAACTAACAGTGGTGCCTCTACTACAGACAGAACAGCAATACACACAACAGCCCTGACACCCACATCACACATATGGATAAAATATATGAATTCTTTGCACTACTCAGCACTACTGACAAAGAAGATATTTGGCTTACCATGTGCAGTTGATGCTATTCTTTCCATGGATGATGGTCCTGGAAGAAGTTAACAAAAGGTAAGGACAACATCACTGCAATTACCAGTAACACAGTGGTTAAAATATTTGCCCTTTATATGCATGTCCATTAATGATACTTTTAACAAGAACTTTTATGAAAAGTCTAACCTAAGTCCATGTGTAACAAATCATAATGTGTTGTCAACTATAGCAATCGACAATTCCATCCTCCAAACAAATGTATTATTAAACAGAACTTATGTATTGCTGTCAATATTTTCCTGTCAAGAATATTTAATAATCGAGATACATAAGTCGAAAGGCACAGTAGTGCAGCGGTTAGCATTGTCACCGCACAGCAAGAGGTTCTCCAGTTCAATTCTGCTGGGGTACCTTCTGTGCAGAGTCTGCATGTCCTTCCTGTGTTCATGCGGGTTTCCTCCTATTGCTCTGGTTTCCTTCCACATTACAAAAACATGCATCTGGGACTCTGCTGAAAAATGGCTCATTCCAAGTTGGACTTTCCCAGTAAACAAATGTTAAATAAAAAATGAGAAAAAAAGCCTATCTGGAAGCTCCTCCTGGGATATACTTGTTCTCCCTGATTAAAGCATAGCCTATCTGGAAGCTTCTCCTGTGATATATTTGTTCTTCCTGAAACAGTAGCACCAATCTAGTCACAGGCAACTGCAGCTGCTCTTCTCTATGCAGATGGCATGATGTCAATAACCTATGGCAACCACAATCATATGTCCTGCTGTGGCTGCCTACTACATTCACATCAGCAACTATCTGCTGCCAAATCTGCATTTTGCCTGACATATCTCCATGTCCCCTCTCAAGCAGAAAGGCACCATGTTGCCTAAAAGCTTCCACAATGAGGATCACTGAAAGATGGGTTTCAGAGATTGGGATGACTGAATTCCAAAGTCCTAGGTGACCTAAAACACAGCAGAGGGATAATGCACATAAACATCACATAACTAAAAGTCCTGTTGCCAGATAACACATAAAAGGTAGCATTTCACTACCACCAATTTAAGAAACATAAAACAGTCAAGCTATTGAAATAATATATTATTACATATTACATTCACACACAAAGCAAGATTGAATGCAAACCAAGGACAGTAAGAATAACAGCATATCCTTGTTTGTGCCAAAAGAGAAATGCAACTTTGTGCCCCCACCCTGCAAAAGAACAGGAAATGACATATTATGCTACCAAACCATGAGTGAAATGCTAAAGGTGCCATCAAATGAACTGTTCCTGAAACATGTATACAGAGATTTAACACAGAACATTACATTTTACATGTAGCCAGCTCTCCTGTCGAGGTGTGTATGGTTCATTCTATAAGGCTAATACCCCTTTGTCACTGACAATATAGGACATTTACCATTTCAAGGAAATAACAATAGAAGAGTGTACACAGAAAAACAATGGTAACATTAGCAGTTGTAATGACAGTTAATAAGGCTGTGCATCTGAGAATGTGAAATTCCCTGATAAACATGCCCATGCCATCAGTACACTTCTAAGAAATGCATACAGATAAAAGTATAATTTGCTAATGCATATCTATATATCTATATATATATATATATATATATATATATATATATATATATATATTATCAGATTTTTCTTAATGACATTTCAGCACATGCCATATATAGCTGAAAAATGCAAGCATACCTTTTCATGGTTAGTAGTCTTTGGTGCAGATGTATCCCAAAGTAATATATTCTTCTGTGTTATCCACATAAGCACGTCACCTTCAGATTCCCTAGCTACACAGTTTCCTTTTTATGGTGTAGATTTGGGGCTGTGAGCATGGTGAAGATAAAAATGATGTGTGAACTCATTAGAATTGCTGAATCCCAATTACTTGGGTCAGTGTCGCTGATGTAAATGTAGTGCAGGCGCACCTACACTGTTTGTTGCAAATGGATTACAACTGTAAAAGATTACTGATAGTGTGAAGGAAAGCACAACAGCAATTCAGACTGTCCTACCAGAAGTGGGTGTTTCAGCCAGGCTAGACTTACAAAGTGTAGAAGTAACTGTGTCAAGGTTTTAAATGTAAGTAAGCAGCACACATTTCAGTTTCTGTTCAGTAATATCCAACTTCCCCTTCATTTGCTGACAACTGTACATTATTGCCATTTAATCTCCACACACAAACTGCTGTGATGGCTTAGTGGTTAACTACTGTGACTGTAGTGTACTGGGTCCTGGGTTCTAGCCTTGCGGAGGCTGTTTATTTTTGCCCTAGGGCTGATAGCCTAGTATGAACCTATGAACCTATAACCTCGAAAAAGGGCATAGCAAAATTAATTTAAAATGGGTGGCAAAAGCCAAACACACTCTGGCTAAGCTTATAAATGCCCTAGGGCAGATAGCCTAGTATGAACCTACGAACCTATGAACATTTTAAGGACAATGATACAGAATGACTTACAGACTGTATGTCTCAGATTACTGCTCAGAAAAGACAAGCATAAGTAACAAACACAGAGTGATAACACACAGCTGCATTTTTTGCAAGCCATAGTCATGAATGGCTGTGTGATCAATCAGTGCACTACATTTGAAATTAATACATGTACACGCAACTGTCATATGTTTTGTTTGTACTGTGGATGACATTGCATTTGGTCATATGCAGAATGATTTTTTAGTTCCCTTTTTGCAAAGCTGTTTGTGTGGCAAAGAGGGATAAGACACCTTACTGTGTTCTGAAGGTTTATTGGAATAAGAGTTCAAATCCAGACCTGTGGAATAATATTTCACGTGTACTAAGA
The DNA here is from genome assembly GCF_019279795.1 of Protopterus annectens. NCBI lineage: Eukaryota > Metazoa > Chordata > Ceratodontiformes > Protopteridae > Protopterus > Protopterus annectens. The sequence goes on along the minus strand of NC_056729.1, from coordinate 857,560,115 downwards.
AAAACTTTGTAGTGTTTATTTCATTGATTGCTTTTCTTCATTTCAATTAATTCCCCCAATTTTTATGCCAGTGTTTGCACAGTGAGTGGCTTAGTGCAAACAAAGGAAATGCAGAAACACAATGAATGCCAGGTTTCTCTGTGCTTATCTTGTTTGCATGACACCTTGCAGTGTGCAAACCTGGACTACTAGCCCACACAGGAAGCAGACAGGCCACTTGTACACAGGGTATAGACAGTGTAAAGGTCAAAAGGATACATTGTTGTAATTTTTGCTTTCTATCGCACAGTGCTGCTAAGTGATATTGAATGGCCCTCAGCAAGGTTACCAACACCTAAAGCCATCAGATACCTATAGACAGGATGCAGTCAATAATTTAAAATGGTACATTTTATTAATTCTGTTGGGCACTGCACCAATACAATAAGTGGTATTGCATGGTGGATGACATACAAAACCTAAGAATGAATAGGGAATTATCCAACTGTCAATTAACTTTTCCTGTGGCAGCAAGTGTAAGTATAGGGCTGTACTACAGATGGTCCTGGGTTCAAATACAGGAAGTGCAACACACTTTTACTATTGTGACTATCCAGTTTAGAGCAATGAAAAGAAAAATATAAAAATGCTATTTCACCATTCCTGTGGCAACAGGTGTAAGTGTAGTGCTACCATACACATGGTGCTGAGTTCTAATAGAGGGCATTCCAGGCATTTTTACTTGTTCCATCTCACATTATATTCAATACCACTTATACCACTTTAGATTGCGGAGCTTAAATGAATTATAATTATGAAGGTTACACCACCCTTATTGCGTTTTCAGATGTATGGCTGAGGTTATACTGTCTACTATATTTCTATAATTCTGCTATGTGGACTTGGATGGCTTTCACACTTACGACACATACACAAATGAATCTATATAAAAGAACCATGTCAGGTCACACACATGCATGGTTAACATCTCAAACTGTTATCTGTATTCAAGAATTATTCATGACTGTGTCTAAGCAGCTCTTCTTCTATTCAAGGATGGAAATTCAGTGCTGAGGAAGAAAATGTTTTGTCCCTCATGCATAAGCTTGAATCCCACACTTTAAAATCAGTTTTATCACTGTATAAAGCCAAAACAGAAATGGGTCAGGTCATGGAATTTATGGCCCAGTGCATGTATGCAAGGTAAACTCAGCTAACAGTTACAGCAAGAGACACCCATCAAACTAATGTCAAAAGTCAGATTAACATTCCAGTTTCAAAAATTGCTTTCCACCTTGCTTGTCACTGCTGCTCTCCATCTCACAAATGTGGTTGGCATTATTTCTCAGGTTTGCACACTACCAGTAAATATAACAGGAATTGGTGGGAAATCATAATTTGCCATTGCAGTATTTTGGTATTAGATATGTCTGGCCTTTGAAGGGAAGATGCACAGTTTAGACCACAGGTGTGGTGTGCCCAGGATATTTACTGGAATCATGGTAAAATGCCACAGCTAAAGGCTTCTTCAGAGGGACTATTCTGGCTCCCAGTACAAGTCTGAGGCTTGAAGTAGTTTGGCTAAGCTGTATCCAGTGTGACTGGCATCCCACACACTGGAAAACAGTGTAGGCACCGGTTTAATTACCTACAAAGGTCCAAGAGGGATATGCTCAATCAGTGGTTGACTGAGTTTCAAACTGGTGACATCCTGCAGTTGTGTAAGTATGCTAATAAAGAAAATGTTGAATACATAGAAAGCTAAATATAAGCAAGAGTGATATGCATAATGCTCTTATTTTCTTGTTTTCTTTTCTTTTCACAGCTAATGCCAAAATTGAGTTGAATCAGCAGGGTCATGCTGAAATTCTGGAGAGACTGAGGGAATCAAGTGTTATATATGCAGCACAATAAAAGTATTAGTGTAGCTTTAAAAGTTAATGATCGTTTTTTTTTTAATCCTATACAATAGTAGCAAGTTGAGCATGGATATATTAACTGTAAAAGGAAGTATGCGTGCATAAGTCTGTAGCACAAATCAGCTTTAGGAATCAAGTGTACGACTGTAGTCAGAGGTTGCAGGTTCAAATACTATGAGTAGCAACTATGCAATACTGCATTTCCTTCATAATATTACATAAATTAAACTCTATACAAGTAGCATAAATGCCCTGCTCTTAACTGTAATCAGTAAACTTGGACCAAGCATATATGCAATATATGCACAATGCAAAGATTACTTTGGGCATTTTGCAATTACAGTTTGTAGTTCATAGCATGTATATGTAAATATAATAGTTCAAATAAAATAGTTGTACAATTGTGATAGTGCACTGTATGTCACATATGATGGTACTATTTTTTCTTTTTATCTCTCTCACCACAACCCTTAACTCCTTTTTTATTTTCTATTATGTGTCATCAAAATATCTCCATGGCATCCATCAGTAACAAATCATTAAATGCTTCACAGCGTAGTGAAGTAGGCCAGCCCTAGTGGTTCAGCCTCCTCCCCACTCCACTGACTCCAGCACTGATGCCCACACATCTGGGATCCAACCTGGAAGCACATCCTCTGCTGACACTGCACTACCTGTGCCCTCAGGTAGCACTGCCTTGGCAGCTGGTGCTGTGGCACCTTTCAGGAGTAGTGGTGAAGGTAAGGATTTCATCACTTGCCAGGAAATGCTGGGATTGGTGTGTAGGGTCATGCACCGCACCATTGATGTACACTTACAGCAGATGGAGAGGCTGCTCTCCCTCATGGTCTGTAGGAGGAGAAAACTTCAAGCACTCCAGCAGCCATCAGAGTAAGGGGACAGTGATGACAGTCCTGTAGGCGAGGACTAGATTCTCACTGTTTCCATGTTTGATGGGTATGAGCTTACATTCTCCCCTCCCTCACTGCAATCAAAATGTCTCTCAAACTTTTGTGTCCCTCACCATCCCTGTTCCTTATCCTGTTTTCCCTATTTGTTTGCTTTTGCTTCCTCATTTATCCAACTTACCTGACCCAGAAATAACAATGTCCCTTACCCAGCATTCCTCTCTTACTGAATTATCATCCCATACATAGCTCCCATTTTACACACATGTCTTCTTGACACATTTGATTTGGTCCAATTGGCTATGCAACATGATTGCTTTGTTGTCACTCCTCTTTATGGAACAGACAGTCCAAATGTCTCTATGTGGAGGAGATGGTCCACCCCCAGAACATACTAAACACAGCAAACCTAACACACTTCAAAAAATGTTAAAGTCCCATCTAAATAACAACTGGTTATGCTCCTGCTCCTCACCAGGCTGAACCCATTTCTACCCTCCTCACCCTCTATCTTCCTACTCTCCACTTTCACTATATCTCTATGATTACTGAATATCTTACTCCCATCTTTACCCTCGCCCTCCCTACTGTCCACTTTCAATATATCTCGATTTGCTTACTGATCCCATGTGATTATAAGTATAATAACATTAAACATAACAATTTACAATACCAAACAGATATATCTGAAATACTATCCCATTGTATATTAAGCTGTTGGATCTCTGAGACACTACTTCACTGAATAATTTCTTGATACTAAGTGCAACTGTCAACATATGTGTTACTAAGTGATCCTGTTAGCTTTATTACTAACTAGAACTGTGATAATATGTTATTATGGGCCAGATTCAGGAAGCCTCCGTGTAAGAGTTATAACTCTTACACGGAGGCTGCAGTTAAACTGTGTGATGTCAGCATGTCATGCATATGCATGAGGTGCATGAGGCATGCTGAATCACACCAGTAACTCTTACGGTCCGTGTAAGAGAGAAGCGTGTCTGTAGGCTAAGCTCTGCAAGTGGACACGCCGGAAAACTAGAATGGCTGAAAGTAAACAGCCACGAGAAAGGCCATGAAAATGTGAATAAACACACTATACAACACATGCCCCGACTGGCCATCAGTGTATAAAGTGAAGAGATGTCATAAAAGTAAATGAAAACCTGTTTTTTTTGTTAAACCCGTAAATGTTTGCTACTGTGTGCGGTGTGCTACTAAGCGCAATCACAGTTAGCAGTCAGTGGAAAAGGATATAAGAACTAAATATGCAAAGTAAGCCAAGAAATAATAGCTTAGTGGTAGAGTACCGCCCTATGAGTAGGCAGGCAGGGTTCGAGCCCCTACAACAACCTTTTTTATTTTTGTAAATAAGCACTAAAAGCCCCCAGACAGTATTGTACAAATGTAAATGTATTCCCTTTTGTAAAATGGAATGAAACAGAGCATATATTTTGAAGTAACATAAGAATAAAAATAGTCAGAAATGTACTGATAGCTAAGCTGCCGTGAGACAGAGTGCCTGTAGCCGAGTAGTGTTTAAAAAGCTGCAAACTGCGTGCCCGTTGCCAAGCAGCGGGTAAACAGGCTGAAACTGTGTGCAATTAGCTGAACATGTGTGTCACTAGCCAATTAAGATTTATCCCAGCGCACACCGTTTGCAGTCGCTCCCACAAGCTAACTGCCAGTGCGCATGCGTTACCTCAGCAAACGAAGCGCCAGAACAGGTTTAAAGTGCTTAAAAGTGCTTTTGGCATGTTTGATTGGCAGGTCTTCAACTCATTTCTGTCAGGAAAAGCAAAAGCAGTTGCCAGATTCGAACACCCAGAATGTGTCACACGCGTGTCACCTGTGCAGGCGTATCTGGCCATTACCTGTGCATCCCCACAACACACACACATGCAACATATGGCAGAAGTACTATAGCAGTACACACATGTTCATAGGTTCATACTAGGCTATCTGCCGAGGGCATTTACAAGACTAGCCCATAGTTTTGTGGCTTCGCCACCCCTTTAGTATGGGGAACCATACCCATTATTTTGCTGTGCCTCTGTCGAGCAGTGACACTGAGGTAATCCTGGGGTATATCTGCGATCTCCCATCCATTGGTCAAGATTTCTCTAGAACAAGGCCATCGAGGTGCTCTGCCTCACATATACCGTGATTTTGTTCCACAGCATAGGAGTCTTTGGTTGATGAATCTATCCCTCAGCATGTCCTATTAATAGCCGTGTCGGGGTTTAAGTCTCCTGGCCTTGTGGCTCTGATGGATCTAGATTTTTAGGTGAAGCATATTCATCAAATCTGGGTCTGACATGGCCTTGTATGTTGGGCAAGGTCACCTCTGAGCAAAGCGGTGGCGACTGACTACAACATACATGGACATGCTGGAGGGCAAATTCTAACTGAGAGGCTCCTTTACTCTGTAATGAGCTCGAACAGTTGAGAATGAACAGTTCATAGGTTCATACTAGGCTATTTGCCCTAGGGCATTGGTAAGCCTAGTAGAATGTGTTTGTCTTTGCCACCCAATCACAAGTTATGCTGCTATGCCCTTGTCCGACTTTAGTATACTATGCCTCTGTCTAACAGTGACATAGAAGTGATACCTGGGGTACAACTATGATCTCCATCCACTCATCCAGATTCCTATGGAAGAGAGTCAATGAGGGACTCTGCCTAACCAGTAGTGTGAGCTCATTACAGAGTGAAGGGAGCCTCTCGGTTAGGAATATGCCCCTCCAGCATGTCCATGTATGTCAGTGCTGAGGTCCAGCTCTCCTGAGCATGTGGCTGTATGGGACTCTGATTGCCTGAGGTACATCACGTTCATTACTGCTAGGTAGGACATGGCTGTATATGGCATGCACAGATTGCCCCTGAACAGGCAGTATGCCACTGAGTCCAGCTGGATTCACTTTACCTGGGCAGCATATGACATCTGTGTGAGCCATTGCATGCCCTTGATGATGTACTGTTGTCCTGTACCAGTTGCTGTAGGTGTCTGGTTAGGTACATCCCAAAGGTGCATTGTATGCAATTATAGGCCTGATGATGGATGAGTACAGAGGCACAATGACGTGGCGTGCCATACATGTGAATCAGTCATGATTAGCTGGGCTATATAACATGTCTGTCAATCCACGTTGCCCATGTGGTAGACAAATGACAGACTGCTACCATGTTTCTTCCCCAGGTCCCCAACTCGTCTACTGTACTCAATGGCCTAACACCTATGTTGTACTGTGCCACCAATGTGGGCGTGGGAATCTGCATTGAATACTGATACTCCCCTCCCTTGTTCAACTGTTGTGCCCGACAAGAATGGTAACAGCTATAGCGTGGTAGTACTGGTGTGCTCCTGTGAAACCTGAAACAGGTTCATGTTACTGCACAGATATCGATGTCCATAATGCTAGGTAGGGTTTTGGGTGCGTGCATCCTTGGGTCTAGGCGTCCAGTGTTGAGTAGCATCACTCTTACTTCCTCATCCTTTGTGATACAAATGGATGTGGATTTACTATATGAGCCTTGGGTAAAACAGGGACTATGGGTGTAGCAGGAGGCTCCCCCAAATGTGAATAGGACAGTGGTGACAGGAGCAAGCTGTCCCTAGCAAAACATACCACCCCAAGATGGCAGGGATTGGCACACCTGTGAATGACACCAGTATGTCAGTCAATTGTTGGAAGGGATAATTGTGCCTTGATATTGTGGCATTGTTCTAGGTGAGGGTAGGATGCTACTCAAGGTCAGGGTCAAACTGTCCTGGGCTCGTGCTCAGAGAGCTCTGTAATGTCTCATGTCATGTAGTCCAGGGAGGAATGTGTCAGGCCATTCACAGCAGCATGGACATTGACTGAGTCATACCTGTACCTGCCTTGGGGTTACCTGACTGTTTGTGTTATGTGGCGGGTCATAGTGCCTGACAGGCTGCACACCGTGACCCTCACCTCGTTAAGCCTGGTGAACGTGATGTGAGTGTGCCTGATCATAGAGGCACCTAGTACAGGTGTATGAGGTGTGTTGTTAACTGTTAATGGCTGTGAGTGTTCAGCACATTGGCTTTGTGTGATATGTGTTGCACATGTTCGTTCATGTGGTAGTGGTTGCCTGGATGTCTGCATAGGAGGTCTCTGCTGCATAGGCAGAGCTGTGGTCTGAGCCTACAAGTATGATCATGTGTGATCATGTGTTAGGTCCGCTGTTGTGTTAGGTCTACGTGAGACTGGAAGTGTAGTGAGTGATCCCCTTTGCCACGTGACTGGTTATGGCGGTATTGACTAGACAGAGCCTAGCCTCCAGTCTGGTATATGGTTGCATCACTCACATGAGTTTGAATTTGTCGTTAGGAGGAGGGTTGTCTGTGTACATGCATCTGTTCTAACATTGTCTCTGGAGTACCACACTCACCAGCTGGACTGAGGAGGAACTGACAACTGACCTCTGGACATGCTAGAATACTATTGTGAACTCTGTAATCACTAATGATTGAAAACAAGGTCCAGTGGGGAGTGAGGGTGTACTGACATTACCTACAACTGCTGACTGACATAAAAGCGTCAGTGAGCAAATGCCAGGTAACCTAAGTGCAATGTGTCACAATGAAGTAAATGCAACAATGACAAGCAGTCACTTGCTGTCATGTGTAACATGGAAGAGCGTACAGTAAGCAATGCAGATAACAGTAGTGAGTCACAGATGTGTTTTAAAGATGTGTACTATGTGGAAGTAGCATACCAGTGAAATAACAAGCTAACAGATAACAAGCATATAAACAAAGGTAGATGCAGGAGGCCTGGATGTAGTGTTTGCTACAACAAACAAGGTGTAGCAATGTCAGTAAGATACAGCTCAGATATGCATGCACTATAAACCTGATACCAGATGTCCCCAGCTATGAATGGCAGAGTACAGCCTATTGTCACACATGACTGCAGACCACAAACCTCGTTAATGTTAAATAACTGGCCTAAGGACAACTGCCCATACCAGAAGTAATACACTTGTACACTGGGCCCACAATCAGCAGTTCCCAACTTCAATGGATGAAAGATATGTGTCCTGCCACCACAGTGCTTGCCACCAACCTCCCTAATGTAAAACAACTGGTCTGAAGGCCAAGTACTTAGTACAAATGACATAGAATGATAGCTACACTGTAATCAGGTTTTAACCAATCAGTAATAAGTAGAAGTTAACACTCCCTGTATAGAATGTGTACCATGTATTGTTGAGATACTATGCTGATAACCTGTTTGTGTACCTTTCCAGATAGACATGGCACCTAAGAGAAATCCGTACTCTGCTGCAGAGGATGGCGTGATCCACCAGAGCCTGGTGCGTGACTATGCCATCCTGTTTTCACGCACCACCCAGAACCAGCAGGAGAGGTCTGCACTGTGGCAAAGCCTTGTTAGCAGGATAAATGATGTTGGCATGCATGATAGGACATATGAGCAGGTGAGACATCACTGCAGTGATTTGATAAGAAATGTCCGCCAGCGTGCTGCAGATATCCGCAGGCAACAGGCTGCCACAGGTGGGGGGGTGGCCACACATCCCCCTCACCAGACAGGAGGGCTACTGCTAAGTGTTGTGGATCCAGCCCCAGAACAACATCTGCCATCATGCATCATGATGGAGGTTGGATCCACACATCAGCAAGACAGCGGCGTGCAGGTAAGATGCCATATTCATTTATTGTTATTACTTTTACATTTGTTGACCCATATAGTCTAGCTGGATATGAGTTCATTTTCAGTAGAGGCATGTGGAGAAAAGCTCCACACATATCCTAATAAAGGCAGACAGACAAGTTGTCAATACAGACAGCCAACATAATAGAATTGTACACCAGCCTGTTAATTAAATAAACATACATGTAAGGAAGTCAAACAGTTTATAGTCATACACAATGTACCGTTGGTTTCAAAGCAATCCTACCTAAAGCATAATGGTTATGCAATAAGGCAAAAGCCATATACATAATAGTTAGGGCTCAGAAGGGTAGAGAAGTAGAAGGAGTATGACAGATACAATGATATGGAAGAGGCAGGAGTCAAGAAGGGAAGTGAGGAAAAGAAGGAAGACAGTCAAGAGGAGGTGGGAGGGATGGGAGAAGTAGGTCAGAGCATAGAAGGACATCAAGGTGAAAGAAACAGGGTAGAAGCTAGTTTCTATGCACAATGAGGGGTTAAAGGTGAAGAGAGCATAGGGAGAGGGACATTAGCCTGGACTCCAAGAAGAACAAAGCCAGTGGTTTTGGAAGTACAATTTGAGTTGGCGTTTGAAGAGAGTGCGGGTGAGATTAGAGTTAACTCCTGGTATGTACATATGACTGTTCTGTGCGCTGTTACTTCATGCACGCATAAGGTGTGCATGTGGTATGTATCTGTCATCATGATATATATACAGACATGATGTGCAGCTGATGTGTATAAGGGAACTAGTGTACTACTGTACTGTATCATGTGCAAAACAAATGGCACACATGTGCCCACTGACATTACTCTCTTCACACTTCCAGGTCCCTCCCATGTATCACCGAGGCAGGCCATACATGCTGGTGAGTCTTTTTAACAGTATCTGTAAAACAATTTATAAAACTAGGAAGAGTAGTGTAACTCTGTAGTAGACATGCTGGTGACTGTGTCCACAATAACTGTAATTGACAGGTAGTAAATTGAGTAGTGTAACACGGTATTGATGTGTGTGTTTACTGTGGGGTGTGCATGTGTGCAAGTGTGCCTGTGCCCAAGTGTGCATGTGTGTTAGTGTCCATGAGTGCATGTGTCCATTTCTGAATGTGTGCATTAGTATTGAAGTTCATCTCTTTCAAATATGTATTGAGACTGTAATCTGTGTTCCATGTTTTCCTCCCGTAGGTTCTGGTGCTGCTCTGGTGACCTGCAGCAGGGAACCTGAATCTTGTGCCCCAGGTACTGATGATGATGAAATGTCTGTAATGGTGCAGGAAGGTGTGTCTGGGTCCGCCATTGGTCAGCCAATTGACAGTACACAGCTTTCAACCCTGTCAATGCGCACAGTCATCCTGCCGTTACATCCTTTATCACCATTGTCCCTAGGTGATGGACAGTCAGCAGTGGGCATAGATCAGGGTAATGTGGTACCTGTGGCACATGCATCCTCACACGGCAGCCATGTGCAGAGGCCTCGAATGGTACCACGCAGACAGTCGCCCATGGGTTCTCGGGGGGGCATCCGTGGCCGTACTGCCTCTGGCGGACGTGCCCAGGGAGGTATGTCAACCTCCACTATGTTTAGAACTGTCATGCAGGCACAGGCGCGTATGGAAAGGTACACCAGACAGGGTCTGAGGGAGATGAGAGCATGTCGCATAGCCATGACAGACGGCATGCATGATGTTGCGAATGCTATCCGTAACTTCACAGATGTCGTTGACAGACGTTGTGGGGGCATACAACAGCTGCTCCACAACCAGATGTCCATGGGCCAGGGCGATGGTGTGCGTTTGCGGCGTCGGCGTGGCGTATGCCAGCAAGAGCACCAGCTGGCAGTGGCGCGGGCGACAGCGGGCCCACTCGCGCCTCAAGTGCCAGCACCAGCCCCAGCAATGCTGGGTCTGTGCTGTCATCCAGGCGCCCCAGGAGACCACGTGCGTGGCTCTGGACAGTCCCAGCAGGGAACTGTGTCCAGTCAACACACCCCTGCTTCCGATGACAGTACCCAGTCTGGGTTAGTACGGATCTGACCCGTAGCACCCTGCCAGGCACAGGTACCGTGTCCGTGCCCACAGACACTGATTTGGATGACCTGACAGGTGCAGTCTGTGGCTGTCCACAAAACCCTGTACATGGCAGCCATTATGTGGGACTGTGTGCGTGCTTACACACATGCAGAAACCTAACACCTAGGGCAAACACATACACACACACACTGCACCAACAGCGGTCCACCCTGTACTGCTGCCCCTCACAAACACACATACACACACATGTCAATTGGTGTTACCAGTGGCGGCTTGGGCATATCTAACCCACACCCTGTGCATATGATGACACTGTGCCACCTCCTGCATACTACAACATCGGTGCAGGTAAAGGTAAACACGTTGCTGATGCACAGGGTGACTATAGATGTGTATAAGTAGTAACATGTTGGTAACTGTTGTGTGTTGCAGTATAAATGTGTGTATATCCCATCAGTCCTGCTGCAGTAACTGTATGAATGTCCTCAATTGTTATCTGCACCCATACTACTTAACAAAGTGTACCTGCTGCACACCATCACATGCTAACATTGACTATGGCAATGTGCATCTTGTGCTGTTATGTAGATTCAGCTACATGTATCTGTTCTGTCACACATGCATTTATACACACCCTGCTACCCACACACATGCACACGCTCACCTGCCATTCCCATTATTTATCACCCTACATGAGTAGCTGTTGATACATGACAGGTACACATTTCAGAAGTGCACTATGTTGTTTACTACTGGCATCCCTTCTCTACCTGTACTCACAGGGTGCAGGCAACCTCATCAGTTGGAAGATGTAATGTGCATCCAGTACTGTAGTACCCTGATTGCCACAACAAACATGCTTCCCATACGGAAATGCACACACAGACACATCCCACATCCACACACTTGCCACATTCAGGCTTCAGAACACTATCTAGGTATATTCGGGTACATGTGCATGTTCAAGTAGCATGTAACACTATACTGAGTACTGGCACTTAGTTGTCTGTAGTCATGTTGTCTGTATAGAATAAAAGAAATGTTTTATTATCCTACTCCGTTTTGTGGACATTACTTGAACAAGTGTTACCTTACATGTGTTATCAGTACCAACACCTTCTGTTTTGTAGTTTTGTTTGTATAGGGTGCTATCAACATCACTGCTTGTTAAGGGTAATGACCACCCTGCAGTGCATAGCCCCATGTGGCAAAAGCCACATCCCACCCCATCATTGTGCACACACACTAACCCCACCAACAGTAAAACACATACTTTCCATTTGCAAGGTTCAAACCCACACCTAACTGTGCAATGACAGTAGAAACAGACACATTAGCAGAGTGTGCTATTTGCAGTAGTTGGAGAAACGTTTACTAATGCTGTACTTAGAGGGTGCTGACATCATCTGTGTGTAGGAGGAGGGATGTGCACCCTGTAGTGTGTTCTCCCAGTTGGCAAGGCAGTTAACCCTCCCAGCATAGTGCACACACATAAACCACACTCATACATTCCCTTTGCAGGATTCAAACCCCCACCTAACTACGTTATGACACTGAAGAAAGACACATTAGCAGGCGCTATGCAAATTACTGGAGGACTTTACTACAGGTGATATAGTTATACAGTCCTGACATCATCACTATTTCAAAGGGGATCTGCATCCTGTACGATACTGTCACGGTTGCTAATAGGGACATTTCCACACACACACATCGATGTGTTGGAGGTTTGCATATGTGGGGATCCAGAACACCAGTGTGATTAGTATATGGTTTGATTGCAACAATGAGGGATATACTCCCAGTGGTGATTAGTTTTTACTCATGTTTGTAAAGATCAGCTCTAGTATATCTGCCCCTCTTGTGGGAAGGTTGGTTACCTGTTCCATAGCCAAAGAATGTCTGATCAATGGGAATCTTAGAGCTTGGGTATTGTGGCCTGTGTAATGTACACAGTCTATGTTTGGGTAGCTGGCATCACCCAGTATGATGGTGTTTGCAGAGTAATCTAAACTCTCCTGTGTCAGCATGAAGGCTGTGTGGGAGACCTGAGTTTGAGAGGGTGCTGTAAGAGCTCCTCTGTGTCTCTTTCCATGTGGTCCAGGGAGTGCGTCCCAACAGGTAGCTGACTGTGACCCTCCCTTGCTCTGTCTGGAGTGCGGCACGTCTGTCAACAGCTCATGTCAAGCAAGTGCACACCCCTCATAAATGATGTGGAAGCCTTCAAAGGCCCAAGGCCTGTTGAAAATATGGACCAGACTGCAGATACCTGTATAGAGGCATTCTGTGGACACATTCAGGAATGCATGGATCATGAAGCCACATATGAAAGCATGACCCAATTCTCCAAAGACAGATGTCCTGGGCGCGGACACCAGCCATAAACACACTATACAATAGAAGGATGGCGCCACTACATGATACAACAACCTCCCAAAATGTGAAGGCACCACTGATGAGTATTGGAAGACAACTACAGGCACCCATATGATTGTCTAAGGCCATCTTTGAGAGAGGATTCCACAAGCCACTGAGGATAATCACAAGGCTGCCTGTAGTTATGTTAGTAACCTGGGTGGTACTACCCAGATATGCTCAGAGGTAATACAATATGTCACACAAAATATAAAACACACAGACATTGCCATCATCCTAGTGGACAGGTTCAATGCTGCCTTCTCTCCCCACCACACCAAAGGGAACATATGTCTCGCATCACAGTGCTTCCCCCCCCTGACATCACAGATGCTCAGGTAAGAGATGCCCTTCCCAAAGCAGTAAACACTGCATCAATGGGACCAGACAGTGTCCCAGGCTGTGTCCTACATGAACCACAAGAAGAGCTACACCCAGACATAACACCACTGTTCAATCCCAGCCTTAATACATGATATGTGACCAGAGAGTGGCATACAGCAACAGTGGTCCCTCAACATGCAGGTGGTGCCGTCACGGATCCTGGACACTACTGCCCCATATGTCTGACTAGCTTTGTCTGCAAAGCTATGGCAAGAATCATCAAGAACCTCACATATCTAGATATTGTGGACCTACAGACATGTCACCATACACAGTTTGGCTTTGTCAATGGCAAATCCTGCCTATCAAACCTGTTTGCTTTGTTTGAAACAGTCACCAAGGCCACTGTCAAGGGGTAGGAGGTCCACACAGCCTACCTGGACCTTGCATAAGCCTTGGATACAATACCCCACTTGTGCATTCTAGGGAAGCTCACCAGTGTACATATTAACCCCTATGTCACTATGGGTATTGCACAGTGGCTCAAGGGCAGAACACACATGGTAGAATTGCTGGAGCCATGTCAGCCTCCAACCTGGTACAAGTGGTGTCCCACAAGGCAAAGCCCTAGGGGCTGTCATGTTCATTATATATTTGTCATAGGTACAGGCCAACATGGAAGTACTGTGGCTCAGCACGTCACAGGTGACTGCAGACCGAACACCATAATCAACTCAACAGCTAACACCGCATCCTCCAAAGGGACTCTTGCAAACACACGACTTGTGCCACAGCCATGGCCTCAACATGAATGACAGAAAGAGTATAGTCATCCCCTTTGTCAAACAGTAAATGACCACAATGTACCACATATGTGTTAATCCAGTAAGTGCAGACCTAGGAATTATGGACCTTGGGGTACGCGGGTTGATAGCATCCTACCATTTGACAACAACATGGACAAAGTGGTTAGGTAAGCATGTGATATGGGCCACATCATCATGGGATCCACATGTAGGCCAGGGGAGGACATTGTGCCCCTTTACTCATCCCTCATCATGCCCATAATTGACTATGATGAACCTGTCGGCATGCACCTTACCAGACACCTGCAGCAACTGGGGCTACCACATATGTACCTCGACAAGGGGATCAAAGTGCTCAAACAGATGCCACATACTGACTGGTTAAAGTAGCAGCAGCTCTACTCAGTGACATACTGCCTCTTCATAGGCAATCTGTGCCTTACATAGAAGGCCAGGTCATACCCTCACGTAATGGCCATGCTGCATCTCAGAATATCCAGATCCCACCAGGATACACGCTGGAAATACATGAACTTCAGGAGTGATATACATAGGACATGGTGGAGGGGCACATTCACAACTCAGAGGCACCCTTCATTCCTGATTATTATCCCAATAGAGGTTAGGCGGACTGACTCAGTGACTATCCTCAAGGCGATATTAATGACTGGATGTGACATTGTAGGGTTACCCTGGGTATCACTTATGTGTCACTGTGAGAAAGAGGCACAGTATACTAACCTTGGAAAAGGGCATAGCAAGACAGATTCACAATGCATGTTGAAAGGCACGCACATTCTGGCTAGGTGGATACATGCCCTGGGCAGATATCCCTGTACGAACCTATGGACCTATGTCTCTTTTTCACCATTGGCCCTATGTGCTGTCAATCACCAATGTAATCTCAATACTCTGGTAGCATGTGCAAGGTCAGTTGTCAGTCACCTCTATGGTACAGTTGTGGAATATGTGTGTCATGTAGTAATGTCACAGCTGCCACATGTACACAGTCAACCCTATCCCTACCCATTGATGTACATCACATGTATGAGATGGAAACACATGGCCAAACTGTAACAACAACATACAAGTCAGTCAGATGCATGGACACATATGACTCAGTCATTGTCCATGCCACCACAGCTGATGTGGGATGTCGCTCACTGGGATGCGTGATAGGGAACATGGAAGGGATCACTGAGCAAGTGACACAGGCTGGTAGACCCCTGACCTTGGTTGGCATCAGACCCTCACCAGGGATTCCGACAAATTACTGAATGCTAATGAATAAGTGTATCTACAACACCCTAGCTGAATGGTTCTTAGCATGCAGTCACTGCATTGCTATGGAATACTGTCTTACCACTCCCACAACAGGTGAAAACATGCAGCTCCTGTACATTAACAACATGTAGACCTTATGCCCCAGACCAGGTGTGCATCCCTCACTACTAGGCTGATAGCATCTACATCTCACACTGTATATACACATCCCACATGCAGCATCTGCACAGAAGACCACGGTCATAATGTTACCCTGTGCAAATACCATGTATTCACATGTGGCAGGCATCACACATGGTAACTATTGAAAGTCACAGGTACATATGTGTATTTGGCACACACATACATCATGTGTTCATTGCCATAACCGGTGTAATCAATGTCATGCATTATTGTGAGGGACAACCCACATACATGGGCATTCTGTGTGTGCACAACACACATGGCATGTCTGTAATCAAAAGCCATACATAATTGTGATATCGTTTAGAAATGGGTATGTGCATCCTGTAGTGTGTTTTCCCAGTTGCCAAAGGGATATATCAATCATACACACTTACCCCCTACACACACACTTGTCATGTGCGGTTCCAACCCCCACCTAACTATGTTATGACACTAGAGACCGGCGCATTAGCGGGGCGCTATTCGCATTACTGGGGAAAGTCCTTTCCCCTGATATACTTATAGGGTGCTGACATCATCAGAGTTTAGAAAGTGGAATGATCATCCTGTGGTGTGTTTTCCCAGTTGCCAAAGGGATGTTTCTTTCATACCCACACACTTACCCCCTTCACACACACTTGTCATCTGCGGTTCAAACCCCTACCTAACTATGTTAAGACACTAGAGGCGGACGCATTAGCACAGCGCTATTCGCATTACTGGGGAAAGTCCTTTCCCTGATATACTTATAGGGTGCTGACATCATCAGAGTTTAGAAAGTGGAATGATCATCCTGTGGTGTGTTTTCCCAGTTGCCAAAGGGATGTTTCTTTCATACCCACACACTTACCCCTTCACACACACTTGTCATCTGCGGTTCAAACCCCTACCTAACTATGTTAAGACACTAGAGGCGGACGCATTAGCACAGCGCTATTCGCATTACTGGGGAAAGTCCTTTCCCTGATATACTATAGGGTGCTGACATCATCAGAGTTTAGAAAGTGGAATGATCATCCTGTGGTGTGTTTTCCCAGTTGCCAAAGGGATGTTTCTTTCATACCCACACACTTACCCCCTTCACACACACTTGTCATCTGCGGTTCAAACCCTACCTAACTATGTTAAGACACTAGAGGCGGACGCATTAGCACAGCGCGCTATTCGCATTACTGGGGAAAGTCCTTTCCCTGATATACTTATAAGGTGCTGACATCATCAGAGTTTAGAAAGTGGAATGATCATCCTGTGGTGTGTTTTCCCAGTTGCCAAAAGGGATGTTTCTTTCATACACACTTACCCCCTTCACACACACTTGCCACCTGCTGGATTCAAACCCCTACCTAACTATGTTATGACACTAGAGATGGGCGCATTAGCACGGCGCGCTATTCGGATTACTGAGAGAATCCTTTTCTCCAATATACTTATAGGGTGCTGACATCATCAGAGTCTAGAAAGTGGAATGATCATCCTGTGGTGTGTTTTCCCAGTTGCCAAAAGGATGTTTTTTTCATACACACTTACCCCCCTTCACACACACTTGCCACCTGCTGGATTCAAACCCCTACCTAACTATGTTATGACACTAGAGGCGGACACATTAGCGCTATTCGGATTACTGAGAGAATCCTTTTCTCCAATATACTTATAGGGTGCTTACATGATCAGTGTCTAGAAAGGGGCGACCATCCTCTGGTGTGTTTTCACATT
Organism: Protopterus annectens; assembly: GCF_019279795.1. Classification (NCBI taxonomy): domain Eukaryota; kingdom Metazoa; phylum Chordata; order Ceratodontiformes; family Protopteridae; genus Protopterus; species Protopterus annectens. Next base: position 857,542,867 of record NC_056729.1, on the reverse strand, counting down.
GCTAGGGGTAACATTTGGACCAAGTGTGTGAGCATGCCCAGTTCAGCCTTCCTGTGGCATGTTGTGTGAAAGATGTCTCATTTATCTAAGTGTGTGAGCATGCCCAGTGTGGGCTTTACATATGTTGAACTCTGCAGCCCATCACATTTGTGGATGAGTGTGACCTTCAACAAATACCTCCAGTTTATGGTTGTGTGTTCTGTGCCATGTTGTGTAGTTACTGTCGGAATGCTTTTTGTGTGAACAAAACTGGGAGTATACTGTGCCTGCAGGTTTTGCATGGGATACTTTGCACACAATTGTCAACATCCGTTCATACTGACCTAACACTGTAGCACTGTCTAGTGTAGTGTTTCAGTACTTTCACTGTGGTGGTCAGTATCCTGGGCTTCAGTCCTATCACTGATTTACATTTCCATAGTGTGCACAACAGGCTGGTTAAGGTCAGTTGTGCACATCTGCACAAAGGCAGTGCCTCTACAGACCCTGTTAATTGCTGCCCCATAAGCTTAACAAGTGTAGTCTGCAAATCTATGGAGAGGATCATAATTGAGCTCATAAACAAAGATATAGGGGACATGCAGACATTGTACCCATCCCATTTTGGCTTGGTCAGGGGCAGATCATGCCTTTTGTACTGGGTTGACATCTTCAAATTGGTCACTTAGGCCATTGTTGGGGAAAGGCAGTCCATACAACCTACCTTGGCCTTGCTAACACTTTCAACACAATACCCCACTCAGGTATTGTGGAAAGACCTCACAACTGAAATGTAAACCCATATGTCACAAGATGGGTTGCAAACTGGCTTAGGGACGGGACCCACAGGGTTAGAGTTGCTGGCACTATGTTAGACTCAGGCTGGTCACAGGTGGTGTCACACAGGGCTCAGTCCTTGGCCACCATTGTTTGTCATGTACTTCCCATGAGAACAGGCCAACATGGGAGGACTTTGGATGACAATGTTAGCAGATGAGTGCACACTGGGCACCATAGTGGACAGTGCATCACACACAGATATCCTTCAGAAGGGACTCACAGTAACTGATAGCTGGTGCCAGGGCCATGGCCTGAAGTCAGAGTGCACAACATGTGTAGACATACCCTTCAGGAAAAGCAAGGTGACCCCAAGCTACCATATTGGTGGCAATCCTCTAAGCACAGAGGAGGTTATCACGGACCTGGGGACCCAGGTTGACAGTCGCCATTCTTCTCAGACTCACATTGCTAAAGTGGCTAGGAAGACCTTCTACATTGCCCACCTGATAAGGATGGGATTCACATCCAGATCTAGTGGGTCATTGTTCCCCTGTACTCTTCAGTTATCAGACCGGTGATCAAGTCAAATGCCCTATTCTGGCTGTATCTCACCCAACATCTGCAGCAATTGGAGACACCCTGACTGTCCCCACCTAAAGGATCAAGGAACCACAACAGCTGTCATATGCTGCCAGATTGAAGACACTCACACTCTATTCACTCACATACCGTCTGCTTAGAGGTGACATGTGCCTGACATGCGAGGCCATGTCCAAACAGAGATTAATGGACATGCTCCACCTCAGACTCAGAAGATCCACCTGAACCACTAGTGCAGGTGACTGACACCTTAGCAGGGATGTATGTTGGACATGTTGTAGGGATGGAGTTATCACTTTCGGAGACTCCTATGCTGTGGAATACAATCCTGGTCCATTTGAGGCAGAGCACCTTGCTGGCTGTGTTCAAGAGGTATCTTGACCTAATGCTAGTCGGAGAATGTGTTTGTCCATCAACACATTGTAGCGTAGTTTGACATGTCATATGTCTTGTTTAGTATACTGTGCCTCTGTCTACCTGTGACATAACATTGATACCCAGGGTAAACCTCCCATCTCCCATCCACTCATTAGGATTCCTGTTGAGGGACTCAACCAGTGTCTTTATGGACAACCTGTAGTGTTAGTTTACTCATGTGTGGGGGTGGCTTCTGTGTTTTGGATAATGCAGTACAGCCTGTCCTATATATGTCAGTGCTGGGGTTCAGTTCCCTCATGTGCATAGCTACCTGCCATTCAGATTGTACAAGGTGCAGCATGTGCATTGATTCCAGCTTGGACATGGCTTTCTACGTCAGGCACAGCTTGCATCTGGGTGGACATCATGGCAGTGTGTGGAGCTGCACTCTGTTTAATCAGACTACACATTACATGTGTTCCAGCTCTGTCATACTCCTGGTGAGGTACTGTTGTGGACTTTACAGGTGCTGGATGTGTGTGCATGAGGTACACCCACAGGGGCTGTTGTGGTAATTTCTACTGGTGATGAAAGATAACTGCAAAACCAGAATGACCTCCCCTTAGCTAGATGTCAGACAGCATGGACCATACAATCACAACTGGAAATAGGATTCTACACCTACCACCCTAGAACACAGTAAAGGAAAGACACTACGGCTGATGCTGCTCAATGCCCAAGGTCTCTACCTCAAGCTGCACACACTCTATGCCCTTCTCAGTATGTAGCACATTGATGTCTGTGCTGTGCCTGAAACCTGGTTCACAGTTTCTGACAGCACCCCAGCACTATCGGGTGTTACCTCATCTCATGCATTCCGGCACCAGCATCCCGACAACAACAAGAAGGATGGTGGGTGTCCATATTCATCAAGGACACCCTCACCTCATGGTTGGTGGCAACACACTATGCATCGGAGACCATCCAGGTGCCAGTGACCGTAGGCAAGACTGCTCTGCAGTTTGTAGCATGTTACATGCCACCCGCTCAAACTCAGGTACCTCACACAGCTATCCTGCAAACACTGAAGGGGATAAATGTATCTCCAAACACCATCCTACTGGGTGATTCCAACTATCCACATATAGACTGGGATCACTAATCATGCCACAACACTCTAACACAAAGGTTCCAAGAGTTCATACACTGAAATGCCATGGAACAACTGGTCCCAATCCCCTCAAGTGGAGGCAACATACTAGAACACATCATCACAAACATGGGGTCACACTGTTCAACACCAGATGTATACCCATCATTGGTGAGATCAGATCATGGACTACTCTCAGTGGGAGTCCACATCCCACCCACACCCCAGATGGGAAAGGAAACGGTGAAGACCTTGTCAAATGCCGACTTCACATTTCTGAGCACTGGTGTGGTCTCTTTCAAGGCCCCCAGGCCAGCGGACACCATTACCCAAGCCACTGTATCACTTAGAAATGCCTTCTACCAGCACCTCCAGGACTGCATGGTTCAGGCAATCCAAAATAATAATGACTCTTTGTACCACAGGCAAGCATCCAGTCTGGTGGACCCTAGCCATAAACAAGCTGTACAACACAAGGAAGGAGCTACTACACGATAGAGTGTAATCCGTATGGGGGAAGACACCCCTGCTCATTGTGAGTAAAACGCTGGGTTCCCCCCATACAATCATCCGAGGCATGTTTAGAGAGTAAACCCACTCAGGACTCCAGGGACAATCATGAGGCCTTTTTTACCTATGTTTGAAACCTGGGAGGAAACTCCCAGATATGCTCAGACTTAGTTCAGAATGATGTTGATATCACTGCACCTACAGACATTGGCAACATACTGGCTGACAGGTTCAGTGCAGATTTCTCCCCTCCCCAACTGGGGGTATGCACCAGAGGATTTTAGCCGCCCAAACATCTCCACTGCTGGGGTGGGAACTGCTCAATCAAGGCAGAAAACACTTTATCCATGGGACCTGATGGTGTCCCGGTTGTGTGCTCCATGAACTCAATGAGTAATTACACCCGCAGTTAGGGCAGCTGTTTAATCTTAGCCTCACCTCAGGATATGTTCCCAAGGGTGGCATACATCAATGGTGGACCCACCTCACAAAGGTGGTGCCTCCACCAACCCCAGAAACTACCATCCCATCCCCTTGACAAGCCTGTTCTGCTAGGCTATGGAGAGGATCATAATAGAATTCTAAATGAAGACATAGGGGACTTGCAGACATTGGGTCCAATCCAGTTTGGCTTTGTCAAGGGCAGATCATGCCTTTTAAACTTGGTTGACTTTCTCAAAACACTCACCCAGGCCATTGGCGTGGGCAAGGCAGTCCACACAGCCTACCTTGACCTGGCAAAGGCTTTCAACCAATACCCACTCAGGTATCATTGAAAACATCACCAGCTTAATTGTGAACCCATACATCACAGCATGGGTTGCAAACTGGCTAAGTGACGGAACACACAGGGTCAAAGTTGCTGGTGCCAGTTCACACTCAGAGCTGTGACAAGTGGTGTCCCACAGGGCTCAGTCCTGGGACCACATTTGTTCAGTATCTACTTTTCAGAAATGCGAGCAAGCACAGGAGGATTATGGCTGACAAAGTTTGAAGATGACTGCAAACTGGGAAGCATAGTTGGAAACCCATCTGACACAGACATCCTTCAGAAGGGTTTCATAGAGTCGCCTAACTGGTGCCACAGCCATGGCCTTGCATTACACACTAAACAATGCATAGCCATACCCTTCAGGAAGAACAAGGTTACCACTACTTCCCATCTAGGTGGCAATCCTGTAAGCACAATGTACATTATCAGGGACCTGGGCACCCAGATTGACAGTGACATTTTGTTTGACACTCACATTGCCAGGGTAGTTTGGAAGGCCTTCTACATTGGCCACCTCATCATGCAGTGATTCACATCTAGATCAAGGGAGGTCACTGTTCCCTGTACTCATCACTCATCAGACCAATGATTGCATACAATGCCCCATTCAGATTGGATGGGCCCACATATTCCTCGACAGGAGGTGAAAGGGTCTCAAACATATTTCTTATGCTGCCCGACTGAAGGAATTCCAGCTGTATTCAGTAAACACTGTCTGCTCAGAGGTGACCTGTGCCTGACATACAAGACTATGTCCAACCCAGGATTAATGAACATGCTTCACCTCAAGACCTGTACATCCATCAGAACTACAAGGGCAGGAGACCTAAACCTCAACACAGATATTAATAGGATGTGCTGAAGGGACAGATTCCTCACCCAGAGAGTCCATATGCTGTGGAACAACATCCTGGTACATGTGAGGCTGAGCACCTCACTGGCTTTGTTCAAGTGAGATTGTGACCAATGGATGGGAGATTGCAGGTATACCCCAGGGATAACCTCAGTATCACTGCTTGACAGAGGCACAGCAAAATAATGGGCATATTATCCATCAACTTGCACGGGTGGCAGAAGCCACAAAACTCTGGGCTAGGCTTATAAATGCCCTAGGGCAGATAGTCTAGTATGAACCTGTGAACATAGGCCTTGGGCAGTTCCTGCTATTAGGACAGTGGTCTGCAGCAAGCTATATAGTAGTAGTCGGTTTTAGCCATTGGTTTTGACCATGGCTATTCCATGTTGCTTCTTGTTGTGGTACAAACATGGGTGCGTGGTTATCCATGCTATGTATTGCTAGTCACCCTCATTTTGTATCTTGTTCCATGTGTTTGCACATGTACATCACTGTATGATGTGCAGCTGTATCCACAGGGTCATATGAGTGGATATGGATGTTAGTTGGGGTCCTCAGGTGTGCATATTGTACATGATATTACATTACTTAACACATGGCATTCATGCCTCAGGTGGTGCTGCAGGGCCACCTCTGTCGGATACACATACTACACTCCCTGTACGTTTGGAAGCAGGTTGTGTCATGTTAAGCATCCCTGTTACTGTATGAGTGAGTCAGGCGGGTATCAGTCCCAGTGTTCCTACTGACCAAGCATATGTGCTATCGTTGCCTCTTTGCCAAGGCCAGGCCATACTGGGCACGCATCCTTCTTCATTCATGCTAACGAGTGCAGACCTGGTTTAAAGTGCTTAAAAGTGCCTTTATGGCACTTTGATTGACATGTCTTGTACTCATTTTGAAAGTCTGGAGACAAAAATAAATTCCCACTGCCAGTCTCGAACCCAGGACCTTGGTAACATTAGTCTGTATGACCTACCACTAAGCCATGACAGCCATACAAAAGCACTCTGCTAAAATAAATATAACAGTCAATAGTAGGAATTAGTATAAAGGCAATATAGGAGATGTACCATCCAAAGCATGTGAGGCAAAGTTTTAATGGCCAAATCACTGGATTCCCATACTAACCTTCACACTCACAGAACACTGTCAACAGCATACCAGCATCGTCCACGCCCTACAATCTGAAAGGGCTCGCCTATCTCACATACCTTTTTATAGCAGTGTCCTGAAATCACAGTGAGACATGCAATCAACACACACCTGGCTGCATGCAATTAGCAAATGCTGCCTTACAATTGGTGCAGGGGCCATCACATGGACCTATGCAGATACCTACAAAAGCATTCAGTACCCACACTCCACTCATGCAATACAGTCATTGCACAAACCTAATGAGAAAGAGAGAGAGAGAGAGAGAGAGAGAAAGAAAATATACAGACAGCCAGCAGCAAAACCATGAGTAGCAAACAGCAAGCAGCAAGCAAGCACCACTGACACAGCAACAGCTGCCACAAACACAGGTAATGCAAAGTAGCAGGTTAATACTGTGTTTACTGTGACACCTCAAATGTATCATAGTTCACTATCTATAGCTCTGTCCATGAGATAGGTTTTGTGTGCATAGTCCTGAAATATACACATATGTAATATTGCTGTACATGTTGCCCATCGTGACACTTCCGTAGCTTAGAACAGAAGGCCAGTTGTGCATATGATGCAGTACATACCAGGGTCAGTAGAGGTTACTCCTCATTGGTGTGGGACCACTGTGTATGTATGGCACTCTTCAGGTACACATCCTGTAGTATGGCCAGGGAGTAATATCAGTCTGTAATGTGGTGCCATGTCCTCCTGGGGTGAATGTAGCACACATCCAGGGATACCATTCTGTAACAGTGATGCTATGTGTCCTGCAATGTTGAGGGTGGCCCTCACCTGGACATGTGAGAGGATAGGGAGGTTACAGTCATCTGTGATAACTAATTCCACTTGTGTAGGAGAATGGGGGAAAGGATATCTGCACCTAAACTGTCTGCAACAATATTGCCAATATCTCAAACATGTTTTCCATACGAAATGCACACACAGTAACATAACACATCCACACACTTGCCACATTCAGGCTTCAAAACACTATCTAGGTATATTCTGGTACATCTGCATGTTACAGTAGCATGTAGCACTATACTGAGTAGTGTCAGTTGTCTGTTGCCATGTTGTTTGGATAGAGTAAAAGGAGCATTTGTTTATCCTACTTTGTTTTGTGGACATTACTTGAAGTGTAACCTTACATGCATCATTGGTAACAACACCTTCTGTGTTGTTGTTCTGTTGTACAGGGTGCTGTCAACATCACTGTTTGTTAAGGAAATGTGCACCCTGCAGTGCATAGCCCCATTTGGCAAAGAGACATCCCACCCCGCCATTGTGCACACACACCAACCCCACCCACAGTAAAAGCATACATTCCATTTGCAAGGTCCAAACCCCTACCTAGATGTGTTATGACTCTAAAGGCAGACACATTAGCAGAGTGTGCTATTTGCATTAGTAGGAGCAATCTTTTCCAATGCTGTACTTAGAGGGTGCTGACATCATCTGTGTTTACGAAGAGGGATGTGCACCCTGTAGTGTGTTCTCCCAGTTGGCAAAGGCACCTTCCCTCCACAGCGTTATGCACACACACAAACCCCACTCATACTAACACACATACATTCCCGTAGCAGGATTCAAACCCCTACCTAACTATGTTATGATACTAGAGGCGGACGCATTAGCGGGCGCTATTCACATTTCTAGGAGATTTCATTTCAGTTGATCTACTTATAGGGTGCTGACATCATCAGTGTTTAGAAAGTGGAATGAGCTCCTGTGGTGTGTTTCCACAGTTGCCAAAGGGATGTGCTTCTCATACACACTTATACAGACACTTACCCCATTCACACACACACATGCCACTTGCTGGATTCAAACCCCTACCTAACTATGTTATGACACTAGAGACAGGCGCATTAGCAGGCGCTATTCGGATTACTGGGAGGTAGCATTTCTACTGATCTACTTATAGGGTGCTGACATCTTCATTGTTTGGAATGGGGAATGTGCATCCTGTGGTGTGTTTTCACAGTTGTTAAGAGGAACATTTGAACTAAGTGTGTGAGCATGCCCACTTCAGCCTTCCCATGGCATGTTGTGTGAATGATGTCTCATTTATCAAAGTGTGTGAGCATGCCCAGTGTGAGCTTTCCATATGTTGAACTATGCAGCCCATCACAGTTGTGGATGAGTGTGAACTCCAACAAATAACTCCTGTTTAAGGTTGTGTGTTCTGTGACATGTTGTGTAGTTACTGTCCAGATGCTTCCTGTGAACACAACAGGGATTATACTGTGCCTGCAGCTTTTGCATGGGATACTTTGCATACAATTGTTAACATCCATTCATACTGACCTAGCACTGTTGTACTGTATAGTGTAGTGGTTCAGTACTTTCACTGTGGTGGACATTATCCTGGGCTTTAGTCCTATCACTGATTTACATTTCCATACTGTGCACAACAGCCTCTTTAGGGTCCAGTTGTGCATGTCTGCATAAAGGCAGTGCCTCTATGGACTCTGGTAATTACTGCCCCATAAGCTTAACAAGTGTAGTCTGCAAAGCTATGGAGAGGATCATAATGGAGCTCATGAAGAAAGATATGGAGGACATGCAGACATTGTACCTGTCCCAGTTTGTGTTGATCAAGGGCAAGTCATGCCTTTTGTACTTGGTTGACATTATCAAAACAGTAACTAAGGCCATTGATGAGGGAAAGGCAGTCCATAGAGCCTACCTTGCCCTTGAAAACCCTTTCAACACAATACCCCACTCAGGTATTGTAGGAAACCCTACCAACAGAAATGTACACCCATATGTCACAAGATCAGGTTTCAAACTGTCTTACAGACAGGACCCACAGGGTTAGAGTTGCTGGCACTATGTCAGACACCATGCCAGTCACATGTGGTCTCACACAGGGCTCAGTCCTTGGCCCCTATTGTTTGTTATCTACTTCTCAGAAGTACAGTCCAACATGGGAGGACTTTGGCTGACAAAGTTTGCAGATGACTGCACACTGGGTGCCATAGTGGACAGTGCATCAGACACGGATATCCTTCAGAAGGGGCTCACGGACACTGATAGCTGGTGCCAGAGCCATGGCCTGAAGTCAACTTGCAAAACATGTGTAGTCATACCCTTCAGGAAAGCAAGGTAACCCCAAGCTACCATATAGGTGGCAATCCTCTAAGCACAGGGAAGGTTATCATGGACCTGGGGACCCAGGTTGACAGTCACTGTTCTGATGACACTCACATTGCTAAAGTGGCTAGTAGGACCTTCTACATTGTCCACATGATCAGGAAGGGATCCACATCCAGATCTAGTGGGTCATTGTTCCCCTGTACTCTTCACTTATCGGACCGGTGATCTGGTACACTGCCTTATCTGGATGTATCTCACCTGACATCTGCAGCAAGTGGGGAGACCCTGAATGTCCCCAACAAAAGGATAAAGGGTCTCCAACATCTGTCATATGCTGCCAGATTGAAAACACTACAGCTCTATTCAGTCACATACTGTCTGCTTAGAGGTGACATGTGCATGACATGCAAGCATGTCCAACCAGGGATTAATGGACATGCTCCACCTCAAAATCTTCAGATCCACCTGAACCAATAGTGCAAGTGACTTACACCGTAGCAGGGATGTACATTGGACATGTTGGAGGGATGGATTTATCACTCGGAGACTCCTATGCTGTGGAATACAATCACGGTCCATGTGAGTCACAGCACCTTGCTGGCTCTGTTCAAGAGGTATCCTGACCTGTGGATGGGAAATCATAGGTTTACCCCGGGGATCGTCACTGTGTCACTGCTGGAGACAGGCACGTCAAACTAATGGGCACAGTACTGTTTCCATATAAGGGGTGGCGTACGCAACCAGACTCTGGACTAGGCTTAGAACTGCCTTGGGGCAGATAGCCTAGTATGAACCTATGAACCTATCTGACCATGTTGCATTATGTTCAGATGTGAACTACTTACAGCGGCCTCAACCAACTGCAGTAGTGTATTCCACAACATGGGTGTACATTGGCAAACACTACCGATGTGCCCAAGGCCATTTCTAATGGTTATTGGATAGTGTGTTTGTCCATCAACACATCATAAGTGCAGTTTGGCATGACATATGTCTTGTTTTGTATACTGTGCCTCTGTCTACCTGTGACACAACATTGATACCCAGGGTATACCTACCATCTCCCATCCACTCGTTAGGATCCCTGTTGAGTAGAATAAATGAGTGACTCTATGGATAACCTGTACTGGTAGTTTACTCATGCGTGGTGGTGGCTTCTGTGTTATGGATAATGCAGTACAGCTTGTCCTATGTATGTCAGTGCTGGGGTTCAGGTCCCTCATGTGCATATCTCCCTGCCATTCACATTGTACAAGGTACGGCATGTGCATTACTGACAGCTTGGACATGGCTTTCTACATCAGGCACAGCTTGTGGCTGGGTGGGCAGCATGGCAGTGTGTGTAACTGCATTCTGTTTAATCAGGCGACACATTACATGTGTTCCAGCTCTTTGATACTCCTGGTGAGGTACTGTTGTGGACTTTACAGTTGCTGAATCTATCTGCTGAGGTACACCACACAGGCGCTGTTGTGGTCATTTGTAATGCTGCTGAAAGATAACTGCAAAACCACAATGACCTCCCCTTAGCTAGATGTCATAACCCTCATGATTAGGTTGGTATATGGATTGTTGCTGTTAACCCTACAGCCACATTTTTGTCCAATGCAGGATATCTATCACCTTGTGTCCCCATTCTGGCATTACATGTTAGGAATGTCATGGGGCGACACCTATGTGGGAATTGGTGGTCACTTACTGGATTATCCACAGAGGCTGACTATACTGTTTTCACCATTTAACATGCTGACATGGCTATGGCACCAGCTGTCTGTTTCTATGTGGCCCTTTTATGGGATGCTTGTGTCAGCTGGTGTATCAGATATGTCAGGCGGCTTGTTGTCCTCTACAAACATGTTCCAGCACAGTCCTTACTTGTTGGCCTGTACCTATGGGGCATATATACCAGATGGTGAAGGTCCCAGGACCAAGCTTTGTGGGATGCCTGTTATATGTGGTTTGTAGTCTGACATGGCTGCTGCATGTCTGACCATGTCAGTTCTGTCGTTGGTCTGGTTTGCAACCCCTCCCATGACATTGGGGTGTATATATCAGCTGGTGAGCAAATCTATCACGGAACACATAGGGTATTGTACAGAAGGCTTTGCAAGGTCCGGCTACACTGTGTGGACCACATTGCCCTCATCACTGACTTCAAGTACTGTTTCAACTGAGTCACACATGTTTAGGGGTGGGGTCTGCACTTTGTAAACCCACACTGGGTAGGGTCGGGTGTCAATAGATCCACAATATCATTATGTCTGTGGTACATGCTGGTCCTTTCCATAGCTGTGCAGACCAAACCTCTCATGATTCTGTGGTGGTTGTTTTCCTATCCATTCAGGAGACACCTTTGTTGAGAACACCCACTGTTGTTGTACACTGCTCTTTGGAGTGCGTACCCTGTGGTAAGGGTGACATAATGTCAGGGAGGCGGCAGTCTGCTGGGGAAGGTATTTGGCATTATGGGGGTTTGCACTGCACATGTCAGGATGTATGTTGGCCATACCTGTGTGTGTCTGGTATGTTGTTTGTAATATCGGTGTGATCCGGAGCATATCCAGGAATCAACAACATGCTTACTACCATCATTTGCAACAGCCTTGGGGTTATCTGTAGTGTCCTGTACAATCTGTATCATAATGGGTTCATACTAGGCTACCCCCTAGGGCATCTGTAAGCCTGCATGTCCATTTTGTTTGATGGATTCTGGGGAATTGTTTACACCTGTGTCAGTGCTAGTATGATACCAGGGGTATAGTGACAAACAGCTCAGAAGCTGACTTCACACTTCTTCGGACTGAGATGGTATCCATTAAGCCCACTGGGCCAGTGGAAACCACAACACACAATGGTGACTCCTGCACAGACACTTTCTACGGACATCTCCGAGTAAGCATGGACCATGCAATCACAAATGAGAATGACACCTTCACCACCAAGGGAAAGTGGCCTGTCTGGTGGACCCCAGCCATAAACAAACTGTATAACAGATGAAGGATACTAATGCAAGACAGAGCTACATCTCCAGAATGTAAGGCAGCTGTGATCAGCAGTAGTAGAAAGCTACATTCTCACATAAAGACACCCAAGTTCAACTTGGGGACATAAATCACCACAGGCGATGAAGGTAACCACACTGCTTTCTTCAGTTATGTCTGGCGCCTGGGTGGGAACCCTCATATATGCTCAGATTTGGTACACAACAACTTATATCCCAGGGACCTGACAGATATTACTGACACCCTGGCAGACCAGTTCAGTGCAATGTACCCCTCCCTCACCCCAAGACATGATAGTTATCACAGCTGTATGTAACCTCACTGTCATCCTGGATGTCCATGTGAGAGCCGCAGTCAGCAAAGGCAGTACACAGCATCAATGGGACCTGATGGTATCCCCAGTTGCATGCTATGTGAACTACAGATGGAGATAAACCTGTATATGCAGATCCTATTTAACCTTAGCCTTGCTACAGGATCTGTACCTGAACACTGGCGTACGGCAACAGTGGTCCCACTCCACAAAGGAGATGCCTCCACAGACCCTGGCAGCTACCACCACACAAGCTTAAACAGCCTTGTCTGCAAAGCTTTGTGAAGGGTCATTATGGAGCTTCCACACAGAGACATTGGTGTCCTACAGACCCTTGATCACACCCAATTCAGCTTTGTACAGTGCAGATCCTGCGTTTTGCACCAAGTTGACTACTTTGAAACTGTCAGTAGAGCCGTTGATGAGGGCTACACAGTCCACACAACCTACCTGCGCTTGGCTAAGGCCTTTGACACAATACCCCACTCAGGCATCATAGACAAGCTCAACAGCTGAAATATAACACCATATGTCACAGCATAGGTTGCAAAATGGCTCAGAAACAGAACCCATAATGTCAACATTGCAGGTGCCTTGTCAGGTTGAAAGCCAGTCACAAGTGGTGTCCCACAAGGTTGTGTCCTGGGACCTCTCTTATTTGGTATTTACTTTTCAGATGTGAAAGCAAACATAGGAGGGTTGTGGCCGACAAAGTTTACAGATGACTGCAACCTGGGCACCATAGTGAATACATCAGCCAGCACACACATCCTACAGACTGCCGTCACACTGACAGATAGCTGGTGCTGGACTCATGGCCTAAAACTGACTGCGACTGATGTGTAGCCATCCCCTTTGGGAGGAACACAGTACCCACAGATCTGTACATAGACAGCAACCCAATGAGTACAGGAAACAAATCAGACAGCTGGGGACACATGTAGATAGTGACATCTCATTTGACACCCATGTTGCCAAAGTTGTTTGACAGACTTTCTATCTTGGCCACCTTATCATGGAGGGTATTCCATCCAGACCATAGGAGGTCATTGTACCACTATACTTCTCCCTTATCAGGCCCATGCTTGAATACAACGCCCCATTTGGTATGTACCTCAACCAGCACTTGCAGCAGCTGGAGAGACCCCACAAGTACCTTACCATGACGATCAGGGATCTACAACACATGTCATATACTTCCAGAATAACTAAAAACAAGCTTTTTCAGTGTCATACCACATACGTACAGGTGACCTATGCCTGACATACAAGACCATGTCCGATCAGGATTTGGTAGACATGCTCCACTGCAAGCAATCCACATCCACCAGAAACATGGGAGCTAAAGATTTGAACCTCAGCACATACATGTATAGGACATGCTGAAGGGACAGAGTCATAACTCAGAGGCATCTCAAACTCTAGCAGAGTATCCCAGTTCATGTTAGACAGAGTACCTCACTGACTCTCTTCAAGAGACATCTGGACAGCTGCATGTGGACAGGGGCACAGACTGGACAGAGGCATAGTCACATTATTCAATTATGTAAGGTGGTCATAATGTGTCACTACTAAGTCAGAGGCACAATATTTCGTATCTATGCAGTACACATATTACCACTATGAGGGGTGGCAATAGCAATATTCATCAAGGACACCCTCACCTCATGGTTGGTGGCAACACACGATGCATTGTACACCATCCGGGTGCAATTAACCATAGGCAAGACTGCTCTGAAGTTTGTAGCATGTTACAGGCCATCCTCTGAAACTCAGGTACCTCACAGAGCTTTCATGAAAACAGTGGCGGGGATACATGTACCTGCAAACACCATCACACTGGGTGATCCCAACTATCCAAATATAGACTGGGATCAGTACTACAGCCACAACACTCTAGCCCACAGGTTCCTAGAGTTCATACACTCACATGCCATGGAAGAACTAGTCACCATCCCCACAAGAGGAGACAACATAGTAGATCTCATCATCACAAACATGGGCTCACAATGTTCAACACCAGAGGTATACCCATCATTGGTGAGATCAGATCATGACCTACTCTCAGTGGAAGTCCACATCCCACCTCCACCCCAGATAGAAAAGACCACAGTGCAGAACCTCTCAGAAGCCGACTACACACTTCTAATGACTGTTGTGGTCTCTTTCAAAGACCCCAAGCCAGCAGACACCATTACCCAAGCCACTGTATCACTTACAACTGCCTTCTACCAGCACCTTCAAGACTGCATGGATGAGGCAATCCCAAACAAAACACAGACTCGTTGTACCAGAGGCAAGCGTCCAGTGTGGTGGACCTCAGCCATAAACAAGCACTACAACACAAGGAAGGAGGTACTACAAGATAGGCGATATCCGTGGAAGGGTAGACACCCCTGCTCAATATAGGTGAAACACTGAGTTCCCCATGAAATCATCCAAGGCGAATATTGGGAGTAAACCCACTAAGGGCTCACGGGACAACAATGAGGCCTTTTATAGATCGTTACACACCTGGGAGGAAACTCCCAGATATGCTCAGAATAGGCTCAGAATGCTGTAAATATCACTGAACCTACAGACATTGCCAACATACTGGCTGACAGGTTCAGTGCAGATTCTCCACCCACCCCTCCACCACAACTGGAGAGATATGTATGAAAGAGGATTGTAGCCCCAAACATCTCAAATGCTCAGGTGGGAACTGCTCTATCCAAGGGAAAGGGCGCAGCATCCATGGGACCAGATGGTGTCCCTGGTTTTGTGCTCCATGAACTCACTCAAGAATTAAACCCGCAGTCAGGGCAGCTGTATGATCTTAGCCTCAACTCAGGATATGTTCCCAAGGAGTGGCATATGTCAATGGTGGACCCACTTCACATGGGGTGCCTCCACCGACCACGGAAACTACCATCCCATCAGCTTGACAAGCAGGGTCTGCTAAGCTATGGAGAAGATCATAATGGAAGTCATAGATGAGGACATAGGGGACTTGCAGACATTAGATCCAACCCAGTTAGGCTTTGTTGAGGGCAGATCATGCCTTTTAAACTTGGTTGACTGTTTCATAACAGACACCAAGGCCATTGACAAGGGCAAGGCACTCCACACAGCCTACCTTGACCTGGCAAAGGCTTTCAACACAATACCCCACTTGGGTATCATTGAAAACATCACCAGCTTAAATGTGAACCCATACATCACAGGATGGGTTGCAAACCCGACTACGTGACAGAACAGACAGGTTCAGACTTGCTGGTGCCATGTCACACTCCACAACTGTCACAAGTGGTGTCCCACAGGGCTCAGTCCTGGGCCCACTATTGCTCAGCATCTACTTTTCAGAAGTACAAGCAAACACAGCAGGATTATGGCTGACAAAGTTTGAAGATGACTGCAGACTGGGAACCATAGTTGGACACCCATCTGACACAGACATCCTTCAGAAGGGTGTCATAGTCACGGATAACTGGTGCCAGAGCCATGGCCTTACATTACACACTAAACAATGCATAGCCATACCCTTTGGGAAGAACAAGGTTACCACTAGTTCCCATGTAGGTGGCAATCCTCTAAGCACACAGGAGGTTATCAGGGACCTGGGCACCCAGGTTGAGAGTAACCTTTTGTTTGACACTCACGTTGCCAGGGTAGTTAGGTAGAACTTCTACATTGCCCACCTCATCATGCAGGGATTCACATCTAGATCCAGGAGGTCATTGTTCCCCTGTACTCTTCACTCATCGGACCATTGATTGAGTGCAATGCCCCATTCAGCATGTATATGACCCGACACCTATGGCAATTGGATGGGCCCACAAATTCCTCGACAGGAGGAGAAAGGGTCTCAAACATATTTCTTATGCTGCCCGACTGGAGGAATTCCAGCTTGATTCCGTGACTTACCGTCTGCTCAGAGGTGACCTGTGCCTGACATCCAAGGCCATGTCCAAACCTGAGTTAATGTACCGCTTCACCTCAAGACCTCTACATCCATCAGAACTACAGTGGCAGGAGATTTAAACCTCAACACAGATATTAATAGGATGTGCTGGAGGGACAGATTCTTCAACCAGAGAGTCCCTATGCTGTGGAACAACATCCTGGTACATGTGAGGCTGAGTACCTCACTGGCTTTGTTCAAGTGAGATCTTAATCAATGGATGGGAGATTGCAGGTATGCCCCAGGGATAACCTCAGTATCACTGCTTGTCAGAGGCACAGCAATATAATGGGCAAATTATCCGTCAGAGTGAAGGTGCGGCAGACTCCACGGAACTCTGGTCTAGGCTTATAAATGCCCTAGGGCAGATAGCCTAGTATGAACCTGTGAACCTGTGAACATAGGCCTGGGGCAGTTGCTGCTATTAGGACAGTGGTCTGCAGCAAGCTATATAGTAGTAGTCAGTTTTAGCCATTGGTGTTTGACCATGGCTAATGCATGTTGCTTCTTGTTGTGGTAACAACAGGGGTGTGTGGTTATCCATGCCATTTATTGGTAGTCACCCTCATTTTGTATCTTGTTCCATGTTTTTGCACATGTACATCACTGTATGAGGTGTGACCCTGGTAGTGTCAGGGTGCTGATGTGCGCTTTGACCCTGTTTTCTATTACAGCACTGATATGTGCATTCCCTATACTGTGTGCATTTACACTGCACACATCTTGCTGTTTATACCTTTGCCATTGGGTAGCATTACATCTAGGTTCCTATCCCTTGTGATAGCTATGAGGTGGGTTTGTGTTTTTGTGGTTTATGATTGGTGAGGGTGGATGTTAGTCATGGTCCTCAGGTGTGCATATGATACATGGTATTACATTACTTAACACATGGCATTCATGCCTCGGGTGGTGCTGCAGGGCTGCCTCTGTCGGATGCACATACTACACTCCCTGTACATTTGGAAGCAGGTTGTGTCATGTTAGGCATCCCTGTTACTGTATGAGTGAGTCAGAGTGGGTATCGGTCCCAGTGTTCCTACTGACCAAGCATATGTGCTATCGTTGCCTCTTTGCCAAGGCCAGGGCATACTGGGCACGCCTCCTTCTGCCTACTGGGACAAGGTCAGGTTGTTCCTCCTCCAAGTCACCCCCTGCCTGTGGTGGCCTTGGCAATGGTGGGGATGTTTGGCCCAGCCCTGTGCTGGTCCTGCTGCAGCTGTTTCCGCAGGATCATATTATGTAGCATAGCACATATCATGATCATTTGGGTACATGTAGTTGGTGTGTACTGCAAAGCTCCACCAGGCGTGTCCAGACACGGAACCGTGACTTGAGCAGCCCAAACACACGCTCTATGATATTACGTGTTTGTGCGTGTGCCTCATTATGGCGTTCCTGTTGGTGTGTGTGCATTTCTGATGGGTGTCATCAGCCACGGCTCAAGTGCATAACCAGCATCCCCACTAGGTGTCCGTGTGGGAAGTCCCCATTGGCAAATGATTGGTACAGCTGCGTCAGATGCCAGATGTGGGAATCGTGGTAGCTACCAGGGCAGCCAGCACACACATTCATTATTATGCCCTGGGCATCACACACGACCTGGCAGTTGATGGAGGGTATCCCTTGCGGTTAATGTAGACTCTACCCGCTCACGGCTGGTGCCTTGATGCGTATGTGCGTGCAGTCTATTGCACCCAGCACCTCAGGGTATCCGCTATTTGCTCGAAGAGTCGCATATTGCTGGACACAACCTCACGGTCACTAGGGACATATATATGATCACTGACATGTGGTGACATGGCATCCAGGAACTGGTGCAGTACCCTGGAGGCTGATGCCTGTGATATCCCCATCATATCGCCAGTTGGTCTCTGAAAGGTACCTGTTGCTAGTATTCTTAGGCCAGCACATACCTTGGTTTCCACTGGGATGGGTTCCCCTCTGTTGGTTCTGTGTGTGAGGCGTGGCCTGCACAGCTCAACAATCTGCTGCAGGAGCTCTCTGTCCACTCTATAGCGCTCTACTATCTCCAGCTCATGTAACCCATGGTAGGTGACCCTAGGCCTGTATACTCTTCTCCTTCTCCTCACTCTGGGTTGTCTGTCAGCATCTGCATTATCACCACCCTCGGCAATTCGCCTATGTCTGATTATAACAGCTATGGCAGCCCCTAGCATTTCTGCTCTGAGTTCAGCTTTTTCAGGTTTCAACTCTGATAGCTTAGTTTCTGGCAGTATCTCTTGTGAGAAACAGCCTGCACTGCTCTTTGTTGTGTTTTAAGTGCTGGGTTGGGCTTCTAGTCTGCCTGTGTAATTGCCTGCTTCTAATTGTTTCCACCAATTAACTTTAGTAGTATCTTCTGGCAGTTTCCCTGTATTTTGGTTGTTTCCTATTTCCTCTCTGTTTCCTGAGGGGAGCAATGTGCACACCGGCTTAAACACGCTCACAGTAACTTAAGCGTGTACACATCCCTACGGTGTTACAGCGCACACATCCTTACGGTGTTAGCTAGGCTGATTCATGCTAAAGCAGCGCACACGCCTTACACGCGTGCGCCAGCGCAAACCGTTGTAAACAGTTTGCAACACGCTCCCACAAGTAGAACCTGCCTCACAGCGCTGCAGCGCGCATGCACGTATATCAAGAAACTTAGAGTGTAGGGATGGCGTATGCCCTCAATTTCTTGACATTCCCAGTGTACTGTTGGGACACACCTCCCTCCCTGATGTCTGTCTGTCATCTCTTACCTTACATTGCCCTCCAATCTGGTACATTTCTTTCTATCCTTCCCCCATGATGTCACCTACCTCTTACTCTGTTCCTCCCCTTCTCTAACTCTTACGACTCAGAAAGTGCTCATTACTTATGTGGCAGTGTGATTCAGTATTGTAAGCCTCATTTACATAGGATTGCCTAGTAATGCTTAGTTACATATCTTACGGAGCTTCCCCCTTGACAACCACTAAGCGGAGGCCATATTGTTTTGCTCTGCAAGTCCCTCCATTGACATTTCATGTAATACATAAATCCCACAATTGTGGGCTTATAAGCCGGTTTTCAGTTTTAGGTAGCGCACCCGTTTGCGGGTGTGCTTCTGATTAAACACATAAATCCGTGAAAAAAAAAAGTTATATAACTTTTTTTGCAACACTTTCATGCCAATGGCCACATATTTGGCCATTGGCATGCGTAATATAACAAATGCACCCGTTATTTGGAGCTGACATAGGTCCGTTTTTAATTTTGCAGAAATGTACTCAGTTGTCAGCTGAGTACATTTCTGCAACTAACACGTCCGTTACGGACTGGTTTGAAGCTTCGTGGATCCCTCACATACCTCATTTGCATATCTTGGAGCTGCAAATGAGGTATTGAGCATTTCCACGCCCACTCCGTGTAAGAGACGTGTTAGCTGTCTCTTACACGGAGATTTGGGCTGTTGCTGAATCAGGAGGCTTACACGGAGGCTTACACTACTCTTGAACTCCGTGTAAGCCTTCCTGAATCTGGCCCTATGTGATTTATTGCTATCATGTCTCTGATTGTTTCACTATTGTTTAAAATACTGACTATTATGTTGTTATTATTGTGAGCTTTTCTCCCTGGGCCTCTGGTGAAAATGGGCAAATTTGCCCAGTCGGACTTCCCTGGTAAACAAATGCTAAGTAAATAAATAAATAAAAATTCAGCTAATATTGTATATATATTTTCAGTTTATACTGTTAAAGAAATGGATAGCTATGTTTTTTTCCTACCACCCTCCTACACATTCTTGTTTTTATTTCCCTTTCTTCTTCCCCCTGTTTGCTCCCCATTTCACCACTTTCCTATCTACCCTATTTTAACAACTATAACCTGGTCAAAAAATAAAATCACACACAATACACATAAGTGCCAAGAACAGCAATGGAACCATTCACATTTTGGTCTCTATGTTTGCACCGAGTTTGGCATCATGCACCAATGCCAAGCAACAATGAAAAGTTCTTCAATTGTGTGATTTACCTCAGTGCAATGTCACTTAAACATGCAGTGCTAAGGTAAAACATAGTAACATGTGGTGAGTGTGTATAAAGAAAATAATTTCATTACATTATCACTATTTCTTTAAAAATATTATATAAACCTGGATTTTAACCCAATATCATTTGGGCTCATAAAGAAATGTGTCAATGCATCTATAGCTGCTGCCACAGAGTCAGCTAAGCAGCAGGTGTGTTTCATCCATTCAATACTAACTCTCCTAATTTTAGTTAAGGAGCCTCAAATTTACGCACTGCTTAATTATGCACAAACAGGAAAAGTAGTAGAAATGTGTATCCTGCCTGTGCAAACATTTTGCCAGCCATTGTGCAAACCCACTGCTTGCCATTGCACTATGCAAAGTAAAAAATGGCATGTATTACTTTTGCTTACTGTTGATTTATTCTTCCTGCCATGAAACTGCATGTGCAAACATAAAAAATAAAGGCCTTACCTAAGAATATGTCACATATGTACACTTCATCCATGTATTAGCTCCCCCATATCTTACAATACTTGAAGTAATGTGGATGCCAGTTTGCATACAGTTTGTAAAGCTGCCTCTTAAACTATACCTGCACATTGGGATACAGCCACTAAATACTACTCATTGCACACTTATTAGTCTGGCAACATGCAGAACCTGAACTATCTTGACACATGCACACAGCTACACATCCATTTCATGCAGGTCTCCCAACATTTTCTCTCCAACATCCAGTGCTGATGTCATCCACTATAAGTTGTCCTGCAGCCTTGTAAAAGTCAGACTTGTGCTGTGGAATTTGCATAAGGTCCTGAGTTCTCTAGTTTTTGTACTTAGGTAGAGGTTTGATTTTCACTGCAGTCAAGGTGTGTGCATGTGTCTATCTAGCCAGAATAGCACAGGGGTGTATCTCACAGTTACCACTCCAATTCCATGGTTTGACAGTATTTTGACACTTGCACAATCCTACACATCCATTACATGTAGGCCTCCCAACATCTTCTCTTCAACATCCAGTGCTGATGTCATCCACTATAACCTGGCCTGCAGCCTTATACAAATCAAACTTGTGCTCTGGTGCTTGTATAAGGTCCTGAATCCTCTAGTATTTTTACTCAGATAGGTAGGGGTTCTGTTCTCACTGCAGTCAAGTGGGAGGTGTGTGTATGTGTGTTTGTGCATTTGCTTGACATTAGAGAGAGCATTTTACACCAGTATGTGAGACACTGCTATTACCATTTTCTCCTCACCAGACACTGTTAATGTCATCAACTATAAAGTGCTGTCTAACACTGTCCATGTCAGACTTGAGCTGTGGCACTTGCCTTAAGTACAGAGTTCTTTAGTTGGTGTACTTAGAAAGGTAGGGGTTCTGTTCCCATTGCAATCAACTGGTATGTGTGTGTGTTTGTGCACTTGATTGACATTAGAGAGAGCATGTTACATGAGCATGTGGGATACTGCTATTACCATTTTCTCCTCACCAGACACTGCTGATGAAATCAGCTATAAAGTGTTGTCTGACACTGTCCAAGTCAGACTTGAGCTGTGGTGCTTGCCTGAAATTCAGAGTTCTCTAGTCAGTGTCCTGAGACAGGTAGAGGTTCTGTTCCCATTGCAATTAACTTGGATATGTATGTTTGTGCACTTGCTTGGTATTAGAGAGGGCATTTTATACCAGAATATGGGATACTGCCATTACCATTTTTGCCTTACCAGACTCTGATCATGTCATCAGCCATAGCTGATTTGTGGATGTACAGTATTCCCATCAGGGCATGGTCAGAGTCTGGCCTGTAGGCCTGGCACAAGTCACCTCATCCTGTATGATACAGCTTACAGTGATAGGACTTTCAGTCTATCCACAGACATCATGGCTTGGTTTGTAGGCCCTGTATTTCCTTGGTAAGAAACCTCTGCAGTCTTTTCAGTTGTTGCAGGTGTCTGGTGAGATACATGCAAAAGGGAACAATATACTTGATTAATGTTCTGATGAAGTTTGAGTGCAGTGCTGTTATATCATCCTCAAGCCTGGATGTGATGGCCTGACTTTTGAGGTGCACAACGTAACCTTTCAATACCACTGTGGATACTTTGTGGTCAAAGTTTAGATTGCTGTCTAAGTATGTTTCCAGGTCTTGACCACTGGGTTTCAGCAAAGGAGGAGTGTTGTCAATGCTGTAATTAGCAGATAATTCCACTTTGCAGAAAGTCAAAATAATGACACAGTTTTGCATTTATGTGTAGACTGTGTGGCTTTCACACCAAATTATTTGTCTGTTTTAGCCCCTCCTGTAGCATTTTATCATCATTGGTGGACTGAATCATTGTAACCAATATGCAAGAATCAGCAAACTTGGTAAGCCAAAGGCTGCATGCTTTATCCTGGACTGTCGAGAAATAGATTCTAAACTGCTAAGGTCCAGACAAAGATCGTTGGGGTATGCCAGTGCTGACAACTCTACTGGTAGAGGTTGATTCACCACCGTTTACAGTATGTGTTTTGTCATTGAGACAATTGGTTAACCATCTAGTGATGTAAGGGTTAATCCTCAGCTGGGAGAGTTTCTCAATGATACCTGAGTGGGAGATTGTGTCCAATCCTAGTCTAGGCCAGACCAAGGTAGGCAGTATGCACTGTCTAACCTTCATCCAGACCTATCACACAGAATCAATGGGCTGTGACAACATCACAGATCACCTAAAGCATGACTCAGAACATACACCTACCTGACACAGCTGGAGACACACTTCAACATACCCTCACCATGGACTATATTCCCATAATACAGTGTACATCAACATGCATCTATCTGAGTTTGGGGGGAGAGCACCTAATGCATACATGTATAGACACATCCTGATGCTCCTCATCAGTGAGGTAGACCAATATATTATCATGGACATTCTCTAAATGGAAACTAGTAATATCCCAGCTGTGTGTAACAGACATGTGTGAATTGTTAATGCTACATCATGTTAGATGTCCTCAAAGAGGTCATTAAGGGCATGCATGATGACACCACTTTCATCCTCTGGAATTTGATGAAGCCAAGGCATTTGACACAAATCCACACTGAGGTATTCACTCAATACTGTCAGATGTGGACATAAACACCTATATCACCAAGTGGGTAGACCAGTGGATCACACACATGGCATGTAAATATGTTGAAATGTGTGGAGCAAGCTATTTCTCAGGTCCAGTGATCAGGTCTGTATATCAGGGCTGTCTGCTAGGCCCTTTCCTGTCCATTATGTAAGTCACAGATGTCACAAATGACATACAGATCTTGTGTTCCAGCAGCTTTCTGAAGTACTGCAGATGGCGGGCAATAATTGACTCCAAATGTGGTAATAGCATAATACAGACACTATCAACACACACCAAAGATTGCTGCCACAGCCATGACAATGCATGGGATGAAACAAAAATGGGGGGTACATTATGAAAACAAATGCACATCCCAAGGATAATGTAGACATCATACCCTATAAGCAGACCAACTGATATGTGACCTGTGTCCTTGGGAAGATGATATGTGGAACATCCACCAGCATGTGGTCATAGTGCTGACTACTCCCTTGTATGTAACATAACTAATGAGTATGTGAAGGACATCCACATCAAAGGCCATAATACTTCCATAGTCCACAGCCTTCATCACAATAATAAATGAGTACAATGGATCCTTTTTCATGTACCTCCCTACACATCTTCTGGTGATGCGTAACTGAAGTGCACCACCTTTGCCACAATGAGCTGTCACACATTTTATTGGCCATACCTAGTTTTTTTTTTTGTTTCATAAATGTTACTGTCTGATGGTGCACAACACCCATCAAGGTGCCACAACAGTTGCATGTGTGATACCTCTTCTGGTGATACACACAGTACATACCTAGCTGTTTGATAAAATTGATAGCATGGATTACATTTGTAACAGTCTGGATTGTGCCATATATATCTGCCATGTGCACCAGTCAGCTAGTCTGTATTGTTCATAATGTCATAGCCTGTATTGATCATAATGACACATACAAGTATAGCAGTGTCCCTCTTAACACCTCCAGCAGATATTAGAGGGTCAGGACAGTGTGTTTGATTACCACCATAAATTGCTGACATGTCATAATAGTTGCACAAGTGTGCTTGTGCAGAACCATCTATGTTCACTCAGAATCACATTATGTCAGAGACATGGGATTATTGGTGGTATTATTCTGATATTGTCTATGATTGTGCATGCTTGTTTTACTGTTGTCCATGAGCTTGAAATTGTGTCCCACTTGATGGAAACCTCTGCTGACATTACACTCATATTCAGACAAATCAGTTTGCACAGCTTCACAATATGCACCCTTCCACAATTATATATAATATCCCTGATAGACATCCCCTGCATTGTTTATGTAAGGAAACTTATCTCACAAAGACATCTTCTCCATTATGTCGCCTTATGTGACAGTCACATAATGCACATTTTCACTGTGCAGTCCATACTGTACCATACTGATATGTGATTAATGCTCCTGCTGCAGCTATCTTCCATTAACATGCCCTCATCTGATGTAAATTAAGATGTTTCACCTGTCCTCTTTCCCTGTGTTCATTCCGACAATTTTTTTCTGAGTGGTTCTATTCAGTACACACACGTCTGTTGACTGTTTGTTTTAAAAGGCAGTCCATGTATCCTTACAGAACATTTACACAACTTTTGTACAGAATGCCTGGAATGGGATTTCACAATGCTCTACACTGTATTCACTGTTCTATACTGTGTTTGTACCATATATATTACTATATGTTAAGCCCTGGTAATCATTGTGGCATTCAATGCAATCCTGCAAACCCAGTTAGCTCTATAGTAAAGAAGTTTGCTATCCTTGTTGATTTTCATGGTTTCCTGGCTGGCAGCAGCGTTGCAGGCCATGAAACTGAGCTGGTTTATATTTAGTAACAGTTGTTGTTGCCTTTCGGCTTTTCCCAGTTAGGGGTCGCCACAGCGGAACTCCGGTCCGCTAATGATTGGCAGTAGATTTTCATGAATGCCAAGGTGCCAGCTCGATGTTGAACCTTCAATGAAGGCACGCCCATTTACGCATGTCCTTCGAACGCCCACCCAACCGTGGAGAGGACATGCAGACTCCACACAGAAGGCACTCCCTGCACTCTAGCCGAGAATCGAATGGGAGAACCTCTTGCTGTGAGGCAACAATGCTACTGCTGCACCACCGTGGCTGTGTTTACATTACATGGCACACATATGTAATTAGCACTGCTGCTCACCATGCAAACATGTAAACTTCATGTAGGCTTCATGTGAAGCCTACATAGAGTTTATTGAATCTCAGGGTATAACTAATATATATTACATTTTCAGCAGCTCTGCATTTTAACTGAAAAAATTGTGTAGTTATAGTATATACAGAAACAGTTTTGTTATGAAAGGGTAATTTCATGTAACATCTGGTTACTGTAATATATTCTGTGATCTGACATTATCTATGAATTCTCTACACTCATGTCTCATAAGACCACATAAGGATTTTTTTTCTTAATTTTATTTAACAGAACTGCATGCTGTACTCCAGGCTTGATAATAGATAAGCACCACTAATAGCAACTCACTTTGATGACATCTATTAAACTATGTACAACTTTTAAAAGCTGTTTGAATTACAGCATATAAAGTACTAGAACAGGTAGTAGTAATGGAATAGGAAAGAATGATCTCTTTTTTTTTACTCAAAGTTATTATTAGCCAACAAAACTTAATAAAACAGATGGCCAACTAAGCTCATAGGTTCATAGGTTCATAGGTAGGTACTAGGTCATCGGCCCTAGGGCCTATACAAGCCCAGCCAAAAAGGTACCCTGGCTTTTGCCACCCAAGAAAATTATTTTCCTGTGCCACTGTTAAGCAGAACCACAGAAGTGATTCCCAGGGTGAATTTCCTATTTCCCATCCAATCATCAAGATTTTTCTCAGCACTTTTTCTGAGCTGTATAAAATTAATATAATAGACAGGAATTAGACTAATATATATACTTAAATTTTATAAAGTCTAGTTACTAATAATCCAAGCTTTAACTTTACAAACTTTGAAGTTTTTATTCCAAACAATTCCTGTCAAATTATTTGAGACTAAACTTGAAGGAAAATGAACAGCTCCAACTCTTTATAATCTGATGCTGCACTGCGGAAAGAACTATTGCACTCTACAGTCATTATCACTGAAGATAGATGACTTCCAATAAAAGCTGGAGAAATTAAGTGCGAATAGTTCTAAAGAAACTGAAGTTTTTAGAGACCTTTTTCAACAACATAAAAATAAAATAATTGACATGGAGAGAGCCATGACCAACATAAATGGAATATTAAAGGAGAATGAAGTATACACAGACTTTTGTCTCAAGCAAAATACATGGCTAATGAATAAAAGTGATGATCTTGAAAATCGGGAGAAAAGGTGTAATATCCGAATTTTTGGAGTACCAGAGAAGGCAGAAAGTGAGAATATGATTTTATTTTTGAATAATTGGATTCCCAAAATTTTAGAGTTACAAGAGGGGCTGTTGTTTGGTATAGAAAAAGCTCATAGAGCAGGTAAGCCAGTGCCCATATCCTCCACAGCAACACCAAGATCTATTGTTGTAAAATTCCTTTCTTACCTTGATAAGGAACTAGTGTTAAAAACAGCTTAGAGGAAAGCCCCATTAAAATTTAACCAGCACCCCATCAGATTTGACAATGACTACTCTGTGAAAATTCTGGAAATGAGGAAGTAATGTTGGCCACTGGTTAAACAGCTCAAACAAAACAACATTAGAGCCCAAATATTGTATGTGGCAAAAATCAAAATGCACCTCTCTTCTGGTACAAGTACCTTTAATAACCTGGATGAAGCTATCTCCTTTATGACAAACAGTACTCTAACTATCACAGAGGATATGGACTTTTTCCTGTCTTCTTTAAACAGAAAATCTGAGAAAAATAAATAGAATAAAGTCAAAAAGAAGAAACAAAAAATTGAGACTTCAGCTGACACAACAAATTCATCTTTCAAAGAATCAATTGGTAAATAAATAATCAAATCTTGTATTTTTTTTTGTTTTGTTTTTTGTTTTTGTTTGTTTGTTTGTTAATGATTAAGGTTTCTTAATTCATGATTACTGCACCATTATGGTAATTATTGCTTTTTAAATGTCATTTAACACACAGAACAAATATTTAACTTACAGCAATAATATTAAGGAATTGTTTTAAAAAAAAATAATCTGATTACATACTGAGGTAATTTATAGCAGGAAAAAAAGCAAAACTGAGTTGATTTCTAGATAAGGCACTGTTAGCAAATCTACTTTGTGCAGCTGCTTCTTTAAGAGGGTTGGGGGAGGGCTCTATGCTGCGTACATGTATAAATCTATATTAAAATACTAATGCAGCTTGTTTAACCAATTACATAATATAAAGTGTCACAATAACTTAATTTCATTAGATAAATTGTTTTTTTTTTATTTATTTAACCTTAAATGCTCAATTTAATGATTTATTAATGTTAGAGTATTTAGCAGACCGGAGTTCCGCTATGGCGACCCCTAACCGGGAAAAGCCGAAAGACAAACAACATTAATATTAGAGTATCTGTTAAACTGTGTAAAACCGAGAAACAGTCATGAGTAAATGTGCTATTTTTCACTCAAACAATGCTGTTTACATTTGAGGTGAAGCTTTTTCTTACCTCAAGATGACCCTCAAGTTGTTTTTAAACTGCTGTGACTTTTCTAAGGCTTCTGGAAGTTGTTGTCCCATTCTGGTAAGTTGCACCCTACATGAAGTGTAGGATACAGTATTAGAGATGCACCCTTAGCTTCAAACTTTCTAATTAGAGCTGAAAGCACTTGGACTGGGTGTCATCTAATAACATTTTTTGGCAAGAAGGTATTGTAGCTCTGCTAACTGTAGACATTAAGGCAGTTACATACAAAAAAAAAATCACATGCTTTATTATTATGGGAACAAGAACATGTATGAGACAGTCCTGGATGTACTTCTTAGAACTTTAACTGACAGTTCTTAAGGTGCATAAACACAGGTAAATGCTGTAGACAAGTGCACTAAGATAATGGCCTCAGGTCCAGTCCAGTCAGCAGATGTTGGCCATATGGAAACTTTTAATGTCAGAATCTTGAGCAAGAAAAACTCCTAGGAATCATCTGTCTTTTATAAGGTGAATAAAAGGTATAAACCACTAGGTTTAACATAGATGGAAAATACATGAGTTGATATTTAATGTCTCTGGTTGTAAACATAAAAACTGCAAGCTGTTACATCAATACAACCTAGTTAATGATAAGATTATTTTCCTTAATGAACATATAACTTGCATCTCTATTACAAAGTGTGTTGGAATTTCACTGTTATATGTAAACTATCTAAGAGCTACACTTCAACTGAGATTGTTTAGAAAGCAAGAGTAAGGTAAGAAGAACTTGCATAAGTAAAATAAATAATAAATAGATGCAAGATGAATGGTTAGAATATATAACACGCAATAGGTTCATAGGTAAGTACTAGGCTATCTGCCTGAGGGCATCTATAAGCCTAGCCAGAATGTGTTGGCTTTTGCCATCCCCTTAGATTAGTTCTCTGTGCCTCGGTCCAGCAGAGCCATTAGTTACCTGTGCCTCTGTCCAGCAGAGCCACTGCAGTGATCCCCGGGGTAAATTTTCTTTTTCCCATCCACTCGACAAGGTTTCTCTTGAAGAGTGTTAGCGAGGAGCTCTGCCTAATGTAGATTGAAATCTTGTTCCAAAGCATGGGAAGTCTCTGTGACAGGAATCTATCCCTCCAGCAAGTTCTATTTATCATTGTTGTGAGGTTTAGATCCCTTGACCATGTGGCTCTCGGGGATTTGTTTTTTTTTAGGTGGAGCATGTCCATCAATTCTGGGTTGGACATGGCCTTGTATGTCAGGCAGAGATCACCTCTGAGCAAGCGGTATGCAACTGAGTACAGCTGGAGTTTCTTCAGTTGGGCTGCATAGGGTATCTGTTTGAGGCCAGTAATCCTCATGGTGATGTACTTCTGTGGTCTTTCCAGCTGTTGCAAGTGTCTTGTAAGGTACATCCCAAATGGGGCATTGTACTCTATGATGGGTCTGATGAGTGATGTGTAGAGGGGCACAATAACCTCTTTTGTTCTAGATGAAAACCCTTTTGTGATTAGGTGGGCCACATAGAAGGATTTTCTAACCACCTTGACAATATGATTATCAAAGGAGAGATTACTATCTACTTGGGTCCCCAGATCCCTTAATACATTTTCTGTATTTAGGGGACTACCACGTATGTGGTTGTTTGCGGGTACTTTGTTTTTTCCAAAGGGGATGACTATGCTCTTTTTGGCATTTAGCTTGAGGCCATGATTTTGACACCAGGTATCCATCTCAGTGAGACGCTTCTGGAGGATGTCTGTATCAGCTGGAGAGCCAGTTATGCCCCCCAGTTTGCAGTCATCTGTGAACTTGGTCAGCCATAGTCCTCCTGTGCTTGCCTGTACCTCTGAGAAGTATATACCGAACAGGAGCAGTCCCAGGACTGAGCCCTGGGGGACGCCACTTGTAACCGGTTTAGAGTCAGACCTAGAGCCTGCAATTCTCACCATGTGGGTTCTATCCATGAGCCAACTGGCAACCCATCTTGTGACATAGGGGTTTGTGTTCAGGCTGGTGAGCTTGTCTATAATACCAGAATGAGGAATGGTATTGAAAGCCTTTGCAAGGTCCAGGTAGGCTGTGTAGACCTCCTTTCCCTCATCTAAAGCCTTGGTAACTGTCTAAAAGAAGTCTACCAGGTTTAGGAGGCATGATCTGCCCTTAACAAAGCCAAACTGGGTAGGGTCCAATGTTTGGAGGTTCCCAATGTATCTGTTAATGAGTTCCATGATGATGTGCTCCATAGCTTTGCAAAACAGACTAGTCAAGCTTATAGGGCGATAGTTCCCAGGGTCCGTTGTGGCTCCACATTTGTGGAGCAGGATAACTGTTTCTGTGTGCCACCCTATGAGTACATAGCCTGTAGAGAAGCTGAGTTTGAACAGTGTGTTTAGGTGAGGGGTTATTTCATTTTGGAGTTTGTGCAAGACATAGCCTGGTACACCGTCCGGTCCCATTGAAGCTGTGTTTTTGGCTTTGGATAGGGCTGTTTTAATCTGTGTGTCAGTGATTGCCAGGGCTCTACATTCTTCTGGTATGATTATGGGCCTTTTAGGTGGTGAGAGGGGGATGAAGTTTGCACTAAACTTGTCTACCAGAATGTTGGCAATATCAGTCGGTTCAGTGTATTTTGTGCCATTCTGCACTAACTCAGAGCAGATCTGAGAGTTTCCACTTAGGTTCTTGACATACCTAAAGAACGCTTTGTGGTTATCTTTAGAGTCCTTGGAAATTTTTCTTTCGAAGCAAGCCTTGGATGATTTTATGAGGGTTCATAGTTTCTTGCTGATACTGATCAGAGATGTCTTTCCTTCTTGTGATTTTACTCTTTTCTGTACTAGTTTCCTAAATTATTTGCATCTACATAAAAGATTAGAGTATAATATAAATACGTTTGTTTTAATAACATAGGAAATGTAATAATCATCA
The DNA here is from genome assembly GCF_019279795.1 of Protopterus annectens. Taxonomy (NCBI): domain Eukaryota; kingdom Metazoa; phylum Chordata; order Ceratodontiformes; family Protopteridae; genus Protopterus; species Protopterus annectens. The sequence goes on along the minus strand of NC_056729.1, from coordinate 857,511,698 downwards.
CTGACTCAAACATAACAATGCTTAGTAGCTATATGATACTACGTTATTACCATTCTAAGAGTTGCCTATGTGAAGTTTTATTTTTGCAATGTTGGTGAAAGGTCTGCATTAAGCACATTTTAATGTTGTTGCCACATTTTCCCTTCATTAATTTGGTTATTCACTAATTATTGCTACAAATAATATAGATAACAATGTTGTTAGACTTTTAACCCTATAAAAATAAATGTAGTCCAACATTACCTATTCATCTTAACATAACATACTTTAATGTATTTCACTGAGGTAATTGTGAAGCCCCTTAATGCTAATCGAAGATAAAACGTTGGGACTTTTTTGCTCTTACATTTAGCTTTTAGTTGATTAGAACGATATAGATGAACAGAAGACTAAAGTGTTGATGAATAACTATGCTTAAGCATTCATTTGTGCATTTTTATATATGCAGTACATTGTCCCAAAGATTTTTTACACAAACTGTTGGTTAACTAACATGTTTTTAAATACAAAATGAGAGACTTACAATTGGACTGACATACACTCTAACTAAATATAAATGTCTGAGCCAGACTATAGGCTCCTTTGATGTTCATTACTGTTGTTCATAATACTTTCTAATATATGTGCACACATTGCTACAAATAATATAGATAACAATGTTGTTAGACTTTTAACCCTATAAAAATAAATGTAGTCCAACATGTCCAACATTACCTATTCATCTTAACATAACATACTTTAATGTATTTCACTGAGGTAATTGTGAAGCCCCTTAATGCTAATCGAAGATAAAACGTTGGGACTTTTTTGCTCTTACATTCAGCTTTTAGTTGATTAGAACGATATAGATGAACAGAAGATTAAAGTGTTGATGAATAACTATGCTTAAGCATTCATTTGTGCATTTTTATATATGCAGTACATTGTCCCAAAGATTTTTTACACAAACTGTTGGTTAACTAACATGTTTTTAAATACAAAATGAGAGACTTACAATTGGACTGACATACACTCTAACTAAATATAAATGTCTGAGCCAGACTATAGGCTCCTTTGATGTTCATTACTGTTGTTCACAATACTTTCTAATATATGTGCACAAAACTTTTGAAATATACAAATCATAAAAGGGGCATCCAACTTTCTTTATACCTGTTCATTTTGGATAACATAATTAAAATATTAATTCTTAATGACTGTAGCTAATAGATAAAGATTTTGAAATTATTTTAAACTCATTTGATCTCATATAGTAATTCATGTCAAAGATAGGAACCTCAACATCCAGTATTACATTTGTAACTTAAGATGCTAATGTATGTGCATTTCTTCTTTTTCCTTGCTGTGTTTTAACAACTTAGTGGAAACTGTTCAATCAATTGTATGCTTACAGGACAAGTATCTTTATTAGTACATTTTAGAGCTGATAGGTATGCTCATAATGGCTTGGGAAAGCAGTTTGACTGATTTTATCTCACATTTCAAACTGAGAATGTTTTTAATTCCAGGTATGTGTTGGGGAAATACATTATTTGTTTCTCTGTTTTTTTAATATGATTATTTTGTTGTTTATTTCTGCACTCAGGCCTGACTATAATATACTTCACACCACATTCACAGCCATGAGTCTTGCAAACATGTCACTTATACAAATCAATGTCTGGTATTCTCAAATTTTAATTGAATGTTTCAAGATAATAAAAACCAATTATTAATGACCATCGGATAAACTACACATATAACTCATCCTGTGTTTGTCTTTAGCCTCATTTAATATAAATGGCATCAATAATTCAAAGAAGAGGTCTAACCTTTTAAGATACCTCACATTAAACAAATGACAAATAGTAATCCTGCAAGAAATTTATTTTAAAAATACAGAGAAGAATGTTTGGAAACAAAACACTTATACTGTACTAGCTCATGCTTCACTTCAAGTCTAAAAGGAGAGGAGTGATGATCCTCTGGAAGAATAATGTTATCTTCCTTCAAATATTATATAAGCATAAAGACCCCGGGGAACTACTAGCTATGACTATCCTAAATTTCGATCATAGAATTTGGACACTTGCTAACCTTTAATGTTTCCCAGGATTGGGTGCTTCAACTGCCAAACAATATCTTCATTTTATTGATAGTATATCAAAAGGGAATCTTATTATAGGGGGTAATTTTATTTGCTTATTAGATAATTCTCATATAACAAGTAGTTGCCCACTTAGACTAACATCAACTGCTAAAATTCTTAAGATATGGATAAATTCTCATAATCTCTATGATACATATAACTCAACAAATCACTATGTTATACACACACTGATCATAGATTTAAAACTCAAACTAGAACAGATAAAGTCCTTATCTCCAATGTTTTAAAATGAAAGCTTATATCCTTTATTGTTCTACTTTGTTTTTTATCAGACCATGATTGTCTTATGTTAGATATCTAAACAGACTTCATGAAACTAAATACTATTACTAGAATTCCTGCTTATATCACCAAACTAAAAGTCTGCAAATCATGGTTATTATCAAAATTAAACTTCTTCTTAGAGACAAATAATAACCCTGAAACAAACATTGTTATGGTTTGGGATGCTCTAAAAGCATACATGTATGGTAACATTATAGTCTGGTTTAAGAAAAAACTTAAGGAATAGGAAATGGGAATCAGAACTACAGAACCTACAATCTCAACTAACTTTCTTGGGATCTAGATAATCACAATCTAACTCAAACAACAACAAATAAATAGATGTATTAAGCAAGAAATATCTAGATGTGTTGGCATACAAAACAAACTTAGCATTAGAAAAAAATGAAATTAAACTCTTATGTTTTTACTCCCAAATGCATGCACAATTTGTCATTAAGAGCAAAATTGCATTCCAAGGCAAATAATATCTTAACATTATTACATGAAAGTACTAACAAAACAGTTTCTGATATCAGAGATACATTACAGGCCTTTAGATATAATTTCACCAAACATTGTAACTCTAATAATATAAACAAAAAAAGTTACAGCCCAAGAATTAATCACTTTAAATTTGAAGGCCATTCCAGAAAATCTTAGTATAACTCTTGAGAAATGAATAATTCTAAATTAAATCAAAAATAAAATCAAAAACCTTAAACCTAAAAATGCTCTGAGCATAGATTGCACTATAGCAGAGATTTATAAGCTTTTCCAGATTTAATTATATCTTTACTTCACAACACCCTGGTTGAAGTAATGGAGATACTCTTTGATTACCCCTATTCTTAAATCAGAAAAAGATCCACAGCTATGTAGATTGTATATACCAATTCCCTTATTAAATAATGACTATAAAATCTTTATGTCTATATTTGTGGACAAAATAAAGGTTCCACTTTCACAATTAGTTCTTAATGACCAAACAAGGGTTTATTCATAAAAGGCACACTCATGATAATATCAAAAGAATATTAACATTAACAGAATTCTTAAACAAAGAAAATGAAGAAGCTTTGTTGGTGAGTCTAGACATAGAAAAAGCATTTGACATGGTAAATTGATTTTTTTGTTTGAAACACTAAAAGCATTCTGGTTTCCAATATATTTCATCTCCATGATAAAGGCTATTTAGAAAGATAATTTGGCATACGTCAAATTAGGCACCTTGACTTCAAAGTGCATCCCCATAACCAAAGGCACTAAACAAGGATGCTCTTTATCTCCAATATTATTTGCCCTTCTCATAGAAATATTAGCATAATCAATAAGAAATAATCAAGAAATTAAGCACATTAATATGTATAATAAATTCAATTCTAAAACAGTGTTTTTTGTGGATGATATTCTGCTTACCTTACCCAAGTCAAATAAAGAATTATTAGAACTAGATGCAATAATAAATAACATTCAAAAAATGTCAGGCATCCACTTTAATAAGCAAATATCTAAACATGTTATTCTTAATGATAAAGGGAAATCTCAACTAGTAAACCAAAACATCATTGGAGAACAAGTTAATGCACTAAACTATTTACGGAAAACCTTACGCAAAAATTTGGAAAAAAAAAAGAGAAACAAATTATAAAAACATGATATCACAGGTAAACACATACATAAGCAGCTGGAACAATATTTTTTTTCATTTGAAGACACAATGCAATTGTTAAAAATGACTCTCCTTCCAAAATGTTATATATTGTTCTGGCTCTGGGAATAATTATATTAAACTCATAAATAAAACTTCATTAAACTTCCTATGGTACCTGAACAAAAATAGGATTGTGTACATGCACCATATTAGATCTTGGGATGGTGGTAGTTTAAGATTCCCTGACTTGGAAACCCATGACAATGCATCATCACTTAAAAGTACATTAAATTGGATTGATCCAAATTACAACTCAAATTGGAAAGATCTCCATGTAGTTATAATACAGAATGAAAACTCACTGTCATATAAAGTTTCTTCCAATCATCACTCCAATAAGTTCTGTTTTCTTCTTAGTCACACTGTTCAATATAATGTGGCAAAACACATAAAACTAAGCTATCTAAATAACAATATTAACAACTTTAGGAAAATAATATACTTGAATGTAGATATCAAATCCTGGTTTGAACTAATAATCCCCTTTAAAGCCACAAAAACAACTTCCCAGGATAAGCTTCACATTAACATCTTTAATGAACGGGAAACTAAAAATTTTATTTGTTGGAAACAATCCCCCAGATTCCACAAGCCGTGCACGGCATGCAGTATTAGTGCAGGAGCTCCAGTAGGCAATATGTCCTGCACTAGTCCTGCATGGACTCTGCCCCTGTATGCAAATTACACCATTTTCAGGAGAAATCCATGCAAATGAAGTGAAGTTGTGATCCAGGAAGCTGGAAACTGACTGTGCAGGACTAGTGTAATCTGCAAAAATGTACTCCACCAGTAACGGAGTACATTTCTGCAAATTACAAAATGGAGCCATGACAGCTCTAAATAAAGGGTGGATATCATATAGAACGCATGCTAATGGCCAAGTATAAGGCCATTGGCATGGAAAACACTTGAAAAAATCAACTTTTTTTTTTAGCCGATCACGGCTGTTTAAGTGTAGTGCAGTGGCTTGCAAACGGGATCAGGGGGAAAATAAGAAAATAAACCTACAATAAGCATTCTAACTAAAATCACTATTCTGCCATGATACCCAATGGTGGGCAGAAGACAGCATGGCCAGTGAATAGTGGTTGCTAAGGGGGGAGCCTCATTGTGGGACATGTAACTATGCATTAGCAGGCAATCCTATACAAATGAGGGGAATGATAGTGAATCCCACATTTCCCCTTCATGCTAGTCAGCTCACAACATTGTAAGGGCAGGAATAGCTTGGTGCAAGCCTAGGACTTAGCTGACATCATAGGGGGGTGTCAGGCATACTGTAAGTGGATTGGAGCCCTGTGGCTTAGGTTTGCTCCTAGCTTAGCACAACTAGGCAAGGGGGTGTGTCTGAGGCTGCCTAGCACTTTTTACATTGCCTAAGCAGGTGTGCGCACTGCGCATCAGGTTTTAAAGAAAAAAAAGTAAACCAGGAGATAGCAGATCTGTGCACATTTGAGCACTGTGTTTGTGTGGCGTGCCCCCGGGCTTAAACAGGAAGGCAATGGGAAGGGAAAACAGCAGTAGGAAGGTAATCTAGGAGAACTAGCATAGCTGGCAGGTGAAATGTATCAGAATCAGCCAATTACACAGGCAGCAGACCAGCCCAACCCAGAACACTACTATAAACTATGCAAACACCTTCCCCTCTGTTTTTTCCCATACTCTACACCAATGGTGTATACAAGCGGGGAAATTTTAACAAACAAAACAACAAAATGATAGGGACTGCATCAGGCATCATATAACAACATGTGGAAGAGGCTGAGGGTGGTGAGGATGTGAATGCTGCTGACTAACCCACAGTGAGGAGACAGAGAAGAGTGTACAGACCCAGTGTAACCTACCATGGGCTACATGAGCTGGAGATAGTGGAGCACTATAGGGTGGACAGGGACCTCCTACAGCAAATTGGTGAGCTTTGCCGACCACGCCTGACACACCAAACTAACAGAGGGAAACCCATCCCAGTGGATACCAAGGTATGTGTAGGCCTAGGAATACTAGCCACAGGTACCTCCCAAAGTTCAACTGGGGATCTCACAGGCATCAGCATCCAGAGTATTCCACCAGTTCTTGGATGCCATGTCCGCGCATGTCGGTGAGCACGTATGTTTCCTCAACACCAGTGAGGTGTTGGCCAGCAATATGCATCTCTTGCACCAAATAGCAGAAAACCCTGCAGTAGTGGGTGCTATAGACTGCATGCACATATGCATCAAAGCACCACCTGGTGATCAGGGTAGGGTCTACATCAACCGCAAGGGCTTCCCCTCCATCAACTGCCAGGTCGTGTGTGATACCCAGGGCATTATAATGAATGTGTGTGCTGGCTGCCCTGGAAGCTATCATGATTCCCACATCTGGCATCTGATGCAGCTGTACCAGAGATTTGCCAATGGGGACATCCCTTATGGTTACATAGTGTGGGATGCTGGTTATGCACTGGAGCTGTGGCTGATGACACCCATCAAAAATGCACACACACCCGAACAAGAATGCCATAATGAGGCACACACACAGTCCAAACTTATAATAGAGTGTGTGTTTGGGATGCTCAAGTCACAGTTCTGGTGCCTGGACACATCCGGTAGAGCTTTGCAGTACTCACCAGCTACATGTACTCAAATTGTTATGGTTTTTGCCATGCTACACAGTATGTTCCTGCAGAAACAGCTGCAGCAGGGGCAGCATGGGGCAGGGCCCACACAGCCCCCCCCCCTGCCAATGACAAGGCCTGCACAGACACAGAGTGACTTGGAGGAGGAACAAACTGAGCCTGCCCCATTAGGCAGACGGAGGCATGCTCGGTATGCCCTGACCTTGGCAAAGAGGCAATGCATAGCACATACACTGCCACAGGAGGGACCCAGGAAATGACACCTCTCTCTCTCTGGCTTACACATACAATAAAAGGGATGCCAAACATGACACTATCTGTGCTCACCGATGTATAGAGAGTGTACTATGTGCCTCTGACATAGGCAGCCCTCCAGCACCATCTCAATACTGGCACACCCACAAGGTATGTCAATCAACCTACCAATTGCCGAATGGAGTAGAATGTGTTATTACCTGTATCTATGGTATGGATGTGAGCATGCAAGGAAATCGGGTAGCTGAATGGTATGCCAGCAGATAGTAGGCACCCATAGTGGCACCATGAGATCTGTAACAGATACTGGAATCACCATAGTAGCCAGTACTACATAGGGCGACAAAGCCCACTGCAGGAAATATGCTGGGCAACATGTGTGTCCATATGTCACACACATGCCAGCCCAGGAGGTTCACATACCCAGCAACAGTCTCAGCCAGAAGGACAGGTGTAGACAAACACAAACAGAAGCTGTGCTATGGCCTCTGAGTGATGCCTATGGGTAACATCCCCCCGGCCTACATAGAGAGACTACAGCAGGTCAGGCAGTGGGATGTTAGTTCTGAAGGGTAGGAAGTCAGACACTAATATGTAGGTCAACCAATGCTAAGTCCTGTAGTACACTGATAGGCCACTAGTCAGCATGATAGGCTGGAATACAGAATGAAATGGAGTACCTGACATACCAGTACAGTCATAGCAAATGTGTACAAGTGCCAGGTGCGCCCCCCCATCCTATATAGAAATGTAGAAACAGCCAGGTGTGCCCCCCAATCCTGTGTAGAAATGTAGAAACAGTCAGGTGTGTCCCCCCACAATCCTATGTAGAATTGTAGTAACAGTCAGGTGTGCCCCCCACTCCTATGTAGACATGTAGAAACAGTTAGGTGTGTCCCTTCCCCCAATCCAACGTACAAATGTAGTAACAGTCAGGTGTGCCCTCTCCCAACCATTGTGTAGAAATGTAGAAACAGACAGGTGTGCTCCCCTCCCCCAAACCTGTGTAGGAATGTACACACAGTCAGCTGTGCTCCCACCAAACCAGCCTAGACATGTAGTAACAGTCATGTGTGCCCCAAACCTATTTAGAAATGTAGTAATGGTCTGGTTTGCCCCCCCAATCCGATGTACACACATCATAACAGTCATGAGTGCCCCCCCCCCCACAACCATATGTAGAAATGTAGTAACATGTATGTGTAGGTATAATACCAGTGGAGCACAGATGCCCAGAGGTGGCCAAGGTAGCAGGATAGGTTGTAGCATTTGCACAATATGCAGGTCTGTGTGTGTTAGGTTGGTGTGTGTTTCATATTGTGTGAGAGTGGTCAGTATGTATGCATGTTGAGGTAAGACCTGGTGACCATTGCCCATTACAGCTGATGACAGGGACAAGCCCTCACAACTGCAGTTCCAAAGACAATTCCCACCAGTATAACACATGCTAGCAGTAAGCCATTGTAAATGTATGGTGGTAATATGTGTCACCATCTGAAAGACTGACATGGCATGGCTGTTGGGCTACATATACAAGCAGTACACAGGGGAAAGTACCCCAGACATACATTATATATTGTGTCACTGTGAAATGGAGACACCCTTGGAATTGTTCATACAGGTATGCATCACATTAACTGGTCCTGTAGTAGGGGATACCAGTGATGTTTGCCCGAACACTTGCAGATCACAAAGGAGGTAGGACTGATGTATTGGGAAACAGCTGATGTACCTGCACATGCCAACATAACTGGAATGCCCCATGCATATCTGTGTGTCAGATGCAAGTAGTGTCCATAGCATACATGCCCCCAGCTCACGCAAACACCACCCACAGGTACCTCTCCGGTCATATTCCTGCTGTGGGGAATGGGTATAATATGACCCCACCTGTATATGGCAATAGCGAAAGAATGCAGCATGCAGTGCAGGTGTCCCATGCAGGTGTATCCCTAGCTGTAGGTAGCACCCTGCCAGCATCCACACCACCTGATCAAGACTGATAGAAGGTATTGGCATGAATCCCTATCACACCTACCCTGTCACCCCAGGAGAATATACTGTAGGACTGACAGAATGCAATGGCCTGCCACATCTGGCCCACAACAACACCTAATGGCCCACAGGAACCTGCCAACGGCCTGTGTAACACATGTACTGCCAATGCATGTTATGTCATGGACACCCAAATAACAACATAACACACTCCACATAAGCCATATGCAAGGCCCTGTGGACAAACCACAGTAACATGTCCACCATGTCCCACTGCATGAACTGTAGACCAACACTAACACACACCTGTGATGGGGTGATACCCTTAGAGAACATATCAGAGAATTTATGCTTAATGTATGGAAGAGGTTAGAATAACAGAGAGGGGGTGGGAGCATGGGCAGCATGGAATGTGCAGGGTCCGACACCAGGCTATGTGCACACACTATCCTTGGCTGCAAACACATAAATGGATGGCTACACACCTGCCCATACACCACAATAGGGATAATGTCCTGACCCATGGCCCCTGCCTCTGGGTAACCTGTGTGAATCTGTACAGCTGTGAGGCATTACCACAGCAAGATAAGGCCATACTGTCATGTTGATGGATGTACAAGTATGGGATCCTCTGCCAGCACAGTACCAAGGTGCTGAACCGGATACACAGACCCAGCAGCAAGTGTCTGCAGCTCCCCCTCCAGAATGACATAACTTACCATGAATACGTAGGTGTCTGCCAACAATACCGGACACAGCTGCAGTCACTCTTGTCCCCCAAGACATCACTTTGAGCAAGAATGTCCACCTGACAGTGCATGAGGACAGAAACCATCACAGTGTATAACAACACACATGTCTGAATATCCCTGCTAACAGCAGTACCATGCAGCTGAAGCAGCCCAGACACAATCGCCTACAGTACACACTATCCCCTGCACAGTTTATCCCCATATTGCTAAATGATCAACCGATACCCTGCAGAAACAGTTTGCTACCTGTAGGTGTACAACACAAAGGTCTGCACTGGAGTACAAACTACCTGGAATCAATCCAAACATTCAATACAGAAGGGCATACTGGGCCTGGTCACACACTTAAAGAAGTGAAGGCACTGTCAGACAACAATATACTGAAAGGTCATACTGGGCATGCTCACACACTTAACCAAATGAAGCACATGTCTGCAAACAACAGTGGACCATACATATCTGGCATTTGCAGATGTAAGTGCATACACTCCTCAGTATGCACCAGTCATGCCTTGCACACAGTGGATAGGAATACAGACAAATATCCAAGGACAACCCACTATAATAAGCCAAAAGTAGACATACATAGATGTGTGGAAGAGAGTGACTGGGACAAGGAGCCATCCATTATGAGACCTGTCCCACCCAGCACACAGCCAAATGGCTACAACCACATGAGGTGTAAATTTCACTCACTGTAGAAATTAGCCACTGGTATCCATCAGCACTACAGACTATGTAGTGCAAGTGAAAGCTGCGCAACATGACTGTATAAGGAAGTAGGCATCTAGCAGCTGTATACATGCACCTGTGGAATGTAACCCTGCATGTGCCCGCATGTGATGTGTCAACCTCTAGATTAATGGGTTATGACCCATGCACACACACACTGCCCTCCCTATAGTCCTACTATGACAAGCCTGCTGAGGTCATTCACTTTGAAATACACCTTTGGGAAATGTGCAGCCCAGTAATCTCTGTGGTATGTCTTATAACTGCGTATTGCTGTAGTGTGATAAACTAGTTAGGTAGGAGTTCTAATCCCAGACATGGCAAATTGTGTGTGTGTGTGTGTGTGTGTGTGTGTGTGTGTGTGTGTGTGTGTGTGTGTGTGTGTGTGTATGTGTGTGTTTGTCTCTGTCTGTGTAGAGAGCAATACATTTTAGGCTAGCCACATGCACTAAAATTCAAATGCCCTACATTGGTAAGGTTGCTGATGTCATTCACCGTGAAATACACCTTTGTTAAGGTGTAGCCCAGTAATCTCTGGGGTGCATCCCATAACTGCATACTGCTGTAGTGTGATAAACTAGTGAGGTAGGAGATCTAATCCCTGACATGGCAAGTGTGTGTGTGTGTGTGTGTGTGTGTGTGTGTGGGTGTGTGTGTGTGGGTGTGGGTGTGTGTGTCTGTGTAGAGAGCAATGCTTTTTAGGCTAGTCACACACACTACAATTCAAATGCCCTACTTTGGCAAGGTTGCTGATGTCATTCAATGTGAAATACACCTTTTAGAATGCTGTACCCCAGTAATCTTAGTGGTGTGCCCTATAACTGTGTACTGCTGTAGTGTGGTAAACTAGTTAGGTAAGAGTTTTAATCCCAGACATTTCAACTGTGTGTGTGTCTTTGTGTAGAGATCAATGCTTTTTTAGTCTAGCCACACTCACTACAATTAAAATGCCCTACTTTGGCAAGGCCACTGATGTTATTCACTGTGAAATATACCTTTCGGAAAGCTGGAGCCCAGTAATCTCCATGGCATGTCCTATAACTGCATACTGCTGTAGTGTGATAAACTAGTTGGTAGGAGTTCTAATCCCAGACATGGCAACTGTGTGTGTCTCTGTTTGTGAGAGAGCAATGCTTTTTAGGCTAGTCACACTCACTACAATTCAAATACCCTATTTGGCAAGGCTGCTGATGTCATTCACTGAGAAATACACCTTTTGGAAAGCTGTAGCCCAGTAATCTCCATGGTGCGTCCTATAACTGTGTACTGCTATAGTGTGATAAACTAGTTAGGTAGGAGTTCTAATCTCAGACATGGCAACTGTGTGTGTCTGTCTGTCTGTGCAGTGCAATACATTTTAGGCTAGTCACACTCACTACAATTCAAATGCCCTACTTTGGCAATCCTGCTGATGTCATTCACTGTGAAATACACCTTTGGGGAACGGGTACTGCAATAATCCATGTGGCATGTCCTATAACAGCTTCATGTTGTAGTGTGATATAAAATCCTGGTAGGGATTCTATTCCCACACATAGCAGTTGTGGATGTTTTTGTGTGTGTTTCTATGTCTGTGTAGGAAGCAATGCATTCCAGGCTAGTCACACTCACTACAATTCATATGCCCTACTTTGGCAATTCTGCTGATGTCATTCACTGTGAAATACACCTTTGGGCAAAGAGTACTCCAGTAACCCCCGTGGTGCATCCTGTAACAGCTTCATGCTGTAGTGTGATATAGAACTGTGGTAGGGTTTCTATTCCCACACATGGCAGTTGTGGATGTTTTTGTGGGTGTCTCTATGTCTGTGTAGGGAGCAATGCATACTAGGCTAGACACACTCACTACAATTCAGATGCCCTACTTTGGTAATCCTACTGATGTCATTCACTGTGAAATACAACCTTGGGGAAAGAATATTCCGGTAATCTCCATGGTGCATCCTATAAGAGCTTAATGCTGTAGTGTGATATAGAACTCTGGTAGGGGTTCTATTCCCCCACATGGCAGTTGTGGATGTTTTGTGGGTGTATCTATGTCTGTGTAGAGAGCAATGCATTCTAGGCTAGTCACACACACTACAATTCAAATGCCCTACGTTGGCAATCCTGCTGATGTCATTCACTGTGAAATACACCTTTGGGGAAGAAGTACTCCAGTAATCTCCATGGTGCATCCTGTAACTGCATAGTGCTGTAGTGTAATAAACTAGTTAGGTAGGAGTTCTAATCCCAGACATGACAGGTGTGTGTGTGTGTGTGTGTGTGTGTGTGTGTGTGTGTGTGTGTGTGTGTGTGTGTCATTCGTATCCTCTGTTGAGGTGGCTGTGAGTGTGTAACAACTGGACTTAATGTGGAGCGGGTTTTGCAAATTCCTTATATGGTGGCCCTAGTATATATCACAATGTCCACCATACAGGGATAACAGATGTGAAATAGCCGAGAGGCTGGGGTGCAAATCCATACCCCCACATGTCACATCAAGGCCAGGTGAACAAAGTTAGAAACCCTTGTATTACCCAGAGAACACTCTCGACCCATGTCTCATATACACCCATACACACACAGACATACACACACACACACACACACACACACACACACACACACACACACACACACACACACACACACACACACACACACACACACACACACACACACACACACACACACACACACACACACACACACACACACACACACACACTTGCCTAGGCAACAGCCACTATGTTGATAGTACCCTGCATATTGCCCACTGATAGTAACCATGGTGTGATTGCAGTGGGCTTCAGAGGGCATAGCACCCTGTCCATCAGTCCAATAGGCATGTCCATGCTGACAGTACATCTTCCCTATGTTGCCCACTGGACACCTGCAACACCTGTGCTGCTATCAAATGTGACTCACGAAGGATGTACCATGCCTGAAAAACATACCCTGTATGGACAGATGCCACTGACACCAGAGAATTCCGGTATCATTCTATCAATGTAAGGGCAGGGTCAACCAGCTGTTCATTAACAGTTCCTGACAAATGAGGCCAGGACCGGCACATCTGATGATAACAATCTGTGTACGCAACATGGGCTAGACACCCCAGGTACAGTTCCACATGTCACTGTACATGCATGTGGGAAGTGTGCACATCCAAGACACCATCCATGTCATGGACTAAGGAACACATACATGGCAAGCAATGCACAGCATTGGCCACACGCAATAGTTATCCAGGTGACTGAATGGTGAATACAATACTCACTTATGTGGACAAATACAGACACTACACCCCTGAGCCACACTGCAGACCATTGTCATGTGGCCTGATGCCAAGGTATACCCATCACCTAGTCTGGTATAACCATCTGGCACAGTCAACCACTATGCCTCCCCGAAGCAATGCATCCATGCACGTCAGTACTGGCACCATCTGTCTGTGTGTGTGTTGTATGATGCCTATGACCCCAGTCACACTCACTACAACCCCCATTGGCATACTGAAGCATGCTGTCTGATGTCAGACACCTTCACATACCCTTTGCCCATATAACCTCCGCATGACCCCTGTGGTGCATGTGATACCTGCACAATACTGTGTTGTGGCAATCTCACTAGTGATGAGTTGTATTTCTGGCCCTGCCAAGTGTGACAATGTGTGTGCATCCCTGTGAGATCCTGGCTGTGTTGACACTGACACCTGTTTATGCAGACAGGCATGTGTACTACACCTACTGTATAGGTACCATATCATTGTTGCAGATGTCACTCACCATCACATATACATTTGGAGGGCTCCTCAACATGTAACCTATGTGGCACATCCAATAACTGCATAGACATGTGATACCACTACATAGTCATCAGGGGTCTGATACCCTGTACTGGTAAGTGTGTGACACAAACATGCTTAAGTTTTACTCTCCCACCCCTCCCTGACTTATCTTTGCTTCTGTCTGCCTCTCTCACTCCCTATCTGGTGGATGTGGAGTCTTACAACTGCTTTGCTTAGGCAGCAGCTTGTGTGTTTTAAGTGATGCTCATGATCAGCTGATAGCCTCTGCACAAATTGCAGCCCTCCTCTAGCTGACTGCATGTGGAACAGCTGTGGTAACATTCCCTTAGCCAATTGCATGGAAACACACTCCAATATCTAGGAACATCATGTTGGTGTTTGGCCTTTTCATTCACTGTGTGCAGGAACTCAATCTGTTGTTTGGCAAACAGCATCAGAGATGGATTGGGGATTTACCTTGAACAACATACACTGTGGAAACAGGCCAACACACAGGAGGGGGATGTGTCTGACCTGACTACAGACTGTAAGTGCTGCTATACTGCATTTGGAGTAATGTTGGTTTAACAGGGTGTGTGTGGATATGGCTGTCCTACATATTTTAATACCTGTCGTGTCAGTGGTATGTTTATGAGGAAACCCCCATCTGTAGGGTCATCTGCAGATGGGGCAGTGTGTGGTGCCTTTTGTTTCATGTGTTACCCACAGAGTACCTATCTGTGAACTGCAGAATGTAGTGTGAGGATTGCAGTCTGTAGATGATGACAGCCGTGAGAGTTATTGACTTCATATCCCTCATAGGAAATATGTTGCAACAAACCCTGTTACAACAGTAAATGTATGCGGTTATCACAGCAACATGTCAATATTGACCCTGTGTTTGTGCCTCCAGCCACATCTCTGCCAATCTTTGTACATATGTCATGCAGTAAGCGGTGCATATGTGCTTTAGACCATATTTAGCGACATCATATCTGATAAGCCAGTGAAATATCAGAATGCTACACATGTCATGTATAGTAGGGGTTATATGTGATGACATAACCTGGACATTCTGTGGTTGTGTGTACAGTACTGAGGTCTGTGTAATTATGGTGATTGTCAACAGTGTGTGTATTGTTAATATGTACTCTGGCCTGTGTACAGACTGTGGTAGATGTCATTGTTCTTGGTCCTGTTCTATCTGATGTTACATGTTGCTCCACTGTATGTTACCCTATCGGCTTACATGTTTGTAGGGCCAAACAAACACATGTCTCATACCACAGACAGGCATCGGAACACATTGTGTAGTGGCCCAGTATATGTAGGGCTAGTGTGTGAGTATCACATATGAGGATGGTGTTGAACAGATAGTCCATATACTGTAATAGTATGCTAGCTTATCATATGTGGCTGTGGCTGTGTTCACATTGGTTGGGGTTATGCACTTTCACACAAGTGTCTGTTACTCTGTGCTGTGACATGCCTTTAGAGCCTGTTATATACACAGGTGCATATGTATTCCCCCATAGGAAATGTTGGCCAGTGTTGAGCCAGTTTACCTGTAGCCTGCACAGTGCTTTGTTACATGCCTAGCAGCTTAGTGTACTTACCCAGTGAGATATCATGTCCAGATACTTGCCAGATATATTGCTGCCGGGCTACCAGAAGAGTCATGAATGTTAGACAAAGCAGTCAGATGCTGTACAGATGTAAGTCAACAACTAGTGGGTAGTATGTGGCTATGACTCCTCTGCCAGCAGTTATTATGTGTCAGGACAGACAGGGGTGTGTAAATGCATAACCTATGGGGGCAAATGTATACCAGTAGTTATGTGTTATACCCATCTACATGGCTGTTAACATCCACATTGTCAGGCTTGGTCCACATGTCTTGCACTAAGGTGTTCTGTGTATACCTTTGGACTGTCCAGAGTGTGTCAGACTGTCTACATATATTGGCCATATCTCTGCTGGAGTCCACAGGAGCACTACTGTTCTAGTTGTGGTACTGTACTATGATGTCCTTAGAATGTCTGCCGGTAGCCAATGGCGCACATGTTAAAAGCAGATGTGACCTCCCACACACACCATGTCTGTGAAGACAATCGATATTACAGTAGCAATAGTCTACAAATATACCTGCAATACATATATGACATCCCCTTGCACTATGAAGTTGGGACTATAGGGGTTGAGGGGTCTATGACATCCCCTTGCACTACGAAGTTGGGACTATAGGGGTTGAGGGGTCTATATTAGAACACCAAACATTTGAAATTTCGAGTGTTCTAATATCGACGCGTTTTCAGCGAACGCTGAAAATATCAAAGAAACAGAAAACCTAATTTTTCCTAGGGAAAGAATTTGGTTGTCCATTTCTGTTGCTTCAGTATTTTCAATGCTGTGGTGGAAAGTTACGGGTCAGGTTCAGGTAAGTGTGCGATTGTGTGGATGTGAGGGTTAGGTGAGTTAGGGTTAGGGCATGGGTCAGGTAACTGTGCAATTGTGTGGACGTGAGGGTTAGGGCGGGGTAGGTGAGTTAGGGTTAGGGTGCTGGTGAGGTGACTGTGCGATAGTGATGGACTTAGGGTTAGGGTTTGGGTTAAGGTAAGTGGATAGTTAGTGGTGTATGTATAGTTTAGTGTAGGGTTAGGTGCAAGAGTTTAGGTGTATGCGTGTGGATTGCTGTTTGTTTGGTGTGTTTGTGTTGTGTGCATGTGTTTTGGAAGAGCAAATTTTTTTCCCTAGGAAAAAAATTTGCTATTCTGTATGTTCGATGTTTTAAATTTTCGATTCATAGGATTCGATATTAGAACACTCGAAATTTTGAAAGTTCGGTGTTCTAATATAGACTCGGGTTGAGGTAGAGCTCCACTCCATGTTCAGGACATATGCTGAACATATATGTATATATAATTATCCAGATATCTATATAGCTATATACACATATACATATCAACATACATAGATGGATATGTATATGTACATAGATATACACATAAACACTCAGATATAAACATATAAAGAGCAATATGTGTCTATACATATACAGATAGAGATACATATGCACATATATGTATGGATATCTATATATATATATATATATATATATATATATATATATATATATATATATATATATATATATATATATATATATATATATATATATATATATATATATATACACAAAGATATGTACACATGGCCATATATATGTTGCACTATACAAATGTGTATACAGACATATGTATGGGTATACATGTGTATGTACATGTAGATATATATAGACCTATTATATGTATATAACCATATTCCTGCCATGTGTAAACTTCACTGTTGTGTATACCATCCCAGATGTATCTCATCGTATGATTTTGCTATGTGTACATTATGATGAAACAATATATGTGATGCAACAGTCATATTAATAACAAGGACTACACAATTTAGGAAATAAAGGCAATTGTTTAATACTACTCAATATGTGTATTCACAGCTATATTTGTAAAACAATAGCTGTCTTCACAGTGCTCATTGCATAGTGGTTAAGTGTTGTGACTTTAGTGTACAGGGTCCTGGGTTCAAGTCCTGCAAGGGCTGTTCATTTTGTTGGTGGGCAGAACAAGGGCTGTCGGATACAGAGTGGTTAAGGCAATTTTGAGCAGCTTTAAGTGGGTTTGCGTGAGTTTGGTTGAAGCTAAGCAGTGCTAAGCTATGGGCAAATGTACAGGCACTTACATAGTGTATGCTTCACTTACCAGTGCGCAAATCAGCTCAGCTGTTATACTGCAACAATGTTGATATTTGCTAAGCATGGCTTAGCCCTGGTAACCAGGTCACACCACCCAGTCTGATAACATACCAGGGTGCTGACACCTGTAATATGTGTATGTAATGCCATGTACAATACATGCGCCTATGTGCTGTCAATACAGTAGCAATGGGTGTGAGTGTCATGTGTGGGACACAGAAGTATATGAGGCCTGTACAGCACTGTTATTCATGTAAATGTTATTTATTTATTTATTTTATTTTATTTTATTTTACATTTGTTGACCGGGCTAGTCCAGCTGGATAATTTCCATTTTCAGTGGAGGCCCGGGGAGAAAAGCTCCACAGATTAAAACAGGTTATAGAGATTAAACAATTACAATAGATGTCTGAGACTCAGACAGTGAGCAACAATGCATACATATTAGTTTAGATAAAGTAATAAAAAACACATAGTACTATCTACTTATTGAGAAAGGTACTAATTGTTTACAGTACAATTATGTGAGAATAGGGTAATTACATATTTTAAAATGTATATACATAGTTATAAAAGACAAAGTTTGTATTTTTTTTTTTTTTTGAGAACAGTAGTAACAGTACAGTCGTACAGTCATTATGTCATTTGTGATCACAGAGAAAGATTGTTTTGAAGTAAGGAATTATGATAGTAAAATGAATAAAGTAGATTAGTCTGGATTGTTACAAGAGCAAAGCCAGAAGTTGTTCAGATGTAAAAGAAGTTGTTTTTTAAAAAGATGTAAGGAGCCAAGAGAGGTAATGTGTGAGGGGAGGTTGTTCCATATTTTGCCTACTGAGTTGGAGAAAAGGCAGTTACCTGCAGAATTTGTGATCCTAGTTGTGTTGACTTGTAGCTTTTCGGTGGAGCGCAGCTGTTTCAAGTTATTATAGGGGGTCAAGAGGTTACTAAGAGCAGGTGTCTTTGATGGTTGATATAGAATGTTATGTGTTAATAATAGTTGTTGATAGATAAGTTTATTAGGAAGTTCAAACCAGTGTAACTGTTTTAAGTTTATACAGTGGTGTGTTCTATACTGAGATGCTGTGGCAAAACGAGCTACATTGTGGTAGGATGTAGACAGTTTCCTAAGGTTGCTTTTAGAGAGGTTAGTGTAAATGGAGGAAGCATACAGTAGGGTAGAGATAAGATGTGATTGTGCTAAGGTGGTCCGTGCTTCTGGTGTAAGGAAGGGTTTAATTCTGTACAGTGAACCGATCTTTTTATTAACTGCTTTTATAGTGTTATTGATGTGATAATCATAGCTAAGATTATTATCAATAGTGACACCAAGCAGTTTGGTAGTAGAGTCAGGGGAGATGAGGGAATTATCACTTGCAGTAATAGTAAAGTTTAGTTGAGAAGATTTGTGGGTAGGTGAGAATAGTAAAAGTTTTGTTTTCTTGGGGTTGAGGAGAAGACATCTTTTTGAGAACCACTGTTCGACGGTAGAAAAGGTGGATTGTGTCAGTGACTGGAGTTCAGATTGAGTGGAGGCTGTGCAAATAATGGTGGAATCATCTGCATATTGTATACAGGTAGTGTTTTGGATAGATGATTGGAGGTCATTAATAAAGATAGAGAATAAGAGTGGGCCTAGTATAGATCCTTGAGGTACTCCTAAAGAGATGGGTAGTAGAGCAGATAGAGAATTTTTCCATAGTACTGCTTGTTGTCGGTTTTCAAGATAGGATGAGAACCAGGTTAAGGAAGAGAAATCTAAGGCAAGGGATTTTAATATGTGTAGAAGAAGTGTATGGTTGACCATGTCGAAGACTTTTGACAGGTCTAGAAAAAGAGAAGAGGTTAGTTTGTTGTTGTTACGGTTACAGTTGATGGTGTTGGTAAAGGAAAGTAGTGCAGTAGTAGTACTATGTGAAGGTCTAAATCCATGTTGTACATGTGTTACATACAAGGGTATTAGGCCAGGGTGTCACACTGGCATGTACTGTATCATGGCAGTACTACTGTTGACAGTGCTTACCCAGGCAAGAGCAGAGTGCTAAATGTAGTTCTGACAGCAGGCACACTTGCAGGTATAGCTGGACACTGAGGCCTCCCTGTTATATCCCTGGTGTGTGAGTTGTGTCACAGTATATACCCCTTACTGGGTAATGATCCGACATGTGGAATGTAACTGTAGACTACCGTCTGTACAGCACATGGTAGTGAGGGCTTCTGACATGTAGTTATGGCGTACATATTGTTGTCAAACATCTATCTGTCAACATACTCATCCTACTGCATAGCTACTTGCCAAGCTGATGACTGTCAGTCCCTGTACAGATATGCAGATGGCAGGTATCCAGCTTGGATATGTACAGCAACCTAAGCTTGATTGACACTGACATGTCTACCCAGCTGTGTAAGAACTGACACTTATAAGAGATGTCACCCTGTATGCACCACATGCCATGGTTACCTCTACTACACTACCACAGTCAACAGAACATGCTTGGGTACAGGTCTCCATCACAGACACTATCCTTGTGTTTTAATGCATATTGCATACATGTCAACTTGATCACCTCATTGGCCATGTGTGGGAGGCACCTGTAGGATTGGCTGATGCATGTCATTCTCACCCTGAGGGTCACCACAGTAGTGTCTGTCAATAGATTGCCTGCTACCACCTGGCAGGATACCACTGTACACACAACCCCTACACAACCCATCTCTCCTTGGACAATAGTTAGGTACACATGCTATGACCACCTGCAGAGATACACCCCTGTACTGACACATGTGTACATGTGCATGACTTAGTATAGCAGTGTCTGTGTGTTAGCACAGAGGGCCTTCACAATCAATGCAAGACCCATTGCCGTAGTCAGTTGTGGCTGCTACTGTATGGGACATTACATGTACCCTGTTAAGCTCCTCCCCATACCGACTACATGAGCCTTGCAGTACCAGCACAACAGTGTTTTACAAATGGGTTGATAGGCATGGGATACTCATTGTGTTCTGGCATGTGTGTGTAGTTGTGCATGTCCGTATATCTGTAGAGTATAGCATTCCGAGGCCATATACTCATGTTACAGTACCCTTTGCCACACAGTAGTACAGATTGTGGTTTTGCTGCCCATAGGTGAGACATGACAATGCAACACCCTACTACATGTGTGCCATGTGCATTAGATGCATATCCCTTTAGTACCACTGTTGTGGTATACTATGGGTTGTATTGCAGTCACTGCCAATGCGTGATGGTGTGTATGGCCGAGAGTCATCATGGATTTCAGGGAGTACAATATCCACTGGGGTGTGTGGATACTGTGTACACTGTCATTACACCAAGGTACACCCAGTATATGTCCCATGTACCACGTTATGATTGCCACTGTCACCATTAACCATACAGGTAACTGATACCACAATCCAGGCCAGTTATGCATGTGCTGTGTGCAGCCTACCTGTAACACATTGGACACACGGACAAGTTAGTTAGCAGAGATAGGCCCTGGTATCTCAGATGTGTGTCTGTCTGTTATGTGTCTGTTAATGTGTATATGAAGGTATGTCACACTACATATTGTCCATATACACCTATTACATCCCTCATTAGCGTACTGTACATGTCTGGGGATGTTCTGCATGTAACATGTAACCTGGGACACACCTCACTCTAAACACTGTGTGGTGTGTGCAATGTAAGCCACACACTTCAGTATCACTACATAGCTAGGTAGCGGTTCTAGTCCCAGTGTTGCCAAGTAACAGACTGCATGTATGTTGGTGAATCTATATCAGGTTGCAGGGTATGCATGCCTCAGCAGGTTACCTTTCCATGTGGCACAGGCAATAACCATTTTAGTAACCTGTGCCATGTGTTCAACTGTACCCCAGATATGTCACAGCCATGGTGTCACTACAGTGCCATACCCCATTGTGGAATATGACTGCAGACCATCCTTGTGCTGACACATGTACACCTACAACACAAATGGATAACATTATGGAGACAACAACCAACCAGTGTTACTAACAGCTATAATGCATCATTGCTGGATGGCTATACTACCTGCCATATATGCAGTACACTTTACACCTCACAGCATGTTACACTGCAGTACTGTGGTGCACTGTAGTACAGTCACCATGTGCATCAAGATCATATTAGCCTGTCCCTGCATTGATGGTATGGATGACAGGGATGTGGCACAGGTATCATCATATGCACAGGGCATCCTTGTGCTGACACGTATACACCTACAATACAAATGGATAACATTATAGAGAAGACAATCAACTAGTGTTACTAACATCTATAATGCATCATTGCAGGATGGCTACACTACCTGCTATATATGCATTACACTTTACTCCTTACAACATGTTACACTGCAGTACTGTGGTACACAGTAGTACAGTCATCGTGTGCATCAGAACCATATTAGCCTGTCCCTGTATTGATGGTATGGATGACAGGGATGTGACACAGGTATTATCATATGCACAGGGTGTGATGTTGGTTTGCCAGAGGCCGAGGGTGGGCCATACATTTGACACCATGTGTGTGGGTGAGGGGAGTACTGTGGTGAGCTGGGCATGGTGCTGTGTTGTGTGTAGGTATGGGTTTGCCCTAGGTGTGTTTGTATAGTGTGTGAGTATGCATGTACACAGTTCTGCCATGTGGATGCCCTACACAGGTGTTTATGGACAGCTGCAGACCATACCTGGCAGTGTGTGTAGTTCACCGCTTCCAGCCATGGACACGTGGACTGTGCCTGCCAGGGGTTTCATGGGCACATCCAGGTACAGGCCTCAATTTGCTACTCTCACCTGCTGATGACAAATGTCTGCTGGTACCAGTCCCCTCCTCGGACTGGTCAGGACCATGTGCACGTGGCCTGCTGTGGTGTGGACAGCACCCCCCCTGCACTACCGGGGCTGGTAATGCAACTACGAGAGCCCCTTGGTGTCCTAGTACATCAAAGTTGACTGCCAGCTGTTGGTATTGCTGGCCTACATCCACGCAGCTGTTGCTGCACTCCCACGACACATTCAAGCACGGGCAGACCATGGTCGATGAGGGCCATCATCTCACCTGACCGTCTATCCATGAACTCAGTTAATGCATGGCTGGCACCTTCCAGTTCACGGGCATTGTCACTTGCAGATGTGAGAGTGGCCCTCTGCAGCCTCAGGCCCTGTCTGGTGTAATGTTCTATATGTACCTGGTACCAGCTATGTTGCCTCTGCCAGGGGCATGATGTCCAGTGACCCTACCATGAGCACCCTGGGACATCTGCCTATGTGGTGCTCTGCTGGACATCTGGCTATGCCTGCTGCGACCAGACACAGTAGGCATGGTTACCACACTTCCCTGTGCACTGCCACCAAACCCCAGCTGTCCCTCCGCTATGGCTAATGGTGATGGGGTATGTATAGGTACTGAAACTGTGTGCGGGGGTGGGGTGGTTAAAAGGGGGATGTGAAATGATGGTGCTGTTTGGCCCCTGACAACCCTACCTGTGCCTCAACAGTACTATCATCATATTCGGTGTCAGTATGAACACCAACATCAGATTGCATGCAGGAGGGACCCTGACCCACCTCGCCACCTGGGGGGAAAACAATAAACGTACTTCAAGACCTGTACAGCATTGCCTAACAGTACACACACACACACACACACACACACACACACACACACACACATACACACACACCCACACACACCCACCCACACACACACACACACACACACCCACCACCATAATACCTACCTGTCAGTCCCACATATATTTCCATGTTTTCCCCATCCTGCATCACACTTGGTAACATACACACATTGATACCATTGATTAACATATCAGTCCTCTAAATGCCTAGACAAGTGAGCACAACACAAGACCTGTTACTACATTACCTGCCTGACCTGTGTGTAGTGGTATTAGATGTTCTCACTGCTGTCATTCAGTGTTCACCCTGCATATGTCCAGACATCATGAGCATGGCCCCTATATGTGTGGGCTACTATGTTCACTCCATAATATCACGCACTGGTGTGTCATGTGTATGTACTGCTCAGTACATGCCAGATATGCTGCTCAGTCAGCCTATCATGTGACAACTGTAATTTATGGATACATTCCCTGGTGTTGACTAGTACTTCCCCTCTGCATCTTTACTGCTGCATACATGAGTTGTAGGTCACCTCTCTGCTGAATGCATTATTAAGGATTTACCTGGTGTGTACCTTTCCTCTCAATGCCTGTTCCATGCTACAGACCTTATTATATTATCAGCTGTCCTGTCATTACATACATGACAAGTATTCCTGGTGTGTAATGTGGCAGTCCATGTACATGTACATGTACATGTACATGTACTGCACGGTCCCAAAGGGAGGTAATGCTGTACGAGCACCCCCAATCACACATGTGCATACATGGCCGCCCACACAAACACACACACATGCACACATGCATCCTACATGCATCAACCTCCCTCCACTTCATCAGAGTGACTCTACAAACAAACTAACTAACCACCAGGATGAACACCCACACACATACAGGTGAGGTTGCACAATGATAGTACACACAGTCCTCCTATTTCCCATCTGTCAACATGCAGAACATATGGTACACAACAGCATGCAGTGCAGTTATAGTCAATCCATGCTAGTAACATTATATATGTGTGTGATGCATGTGCCGTTTCACTAGGTGATGCCCCTTCCCCTGCATACCACTGCACCCATGTACACAGTATTGCTGTGTACCTGTTCTGCACCCTGCCATGTACTGTGCACCATACCTCATAGGTGTACATCCTATTGTAGAATGTGTAGTACTGTGTCGGTTATGTCAGCTTTAAGGATCACAGCCCCTATGTTTTTCAGCAGCACATACCTGGGATGATATGTGGACAGATGCCATTTGTGAATGCCTGATGTCTGATTTACAGCTCTCAACAGCAGCGGACCATGTATGACCAATCCAATACTCTTACAGTAACAACCATCAGAGCATACCATGGCTATGGGGGGTGTATACACCCTTCTTGATATGATGCACCCATCCATGATCTGCATTGAGACCATATCACTGCATATCTTAACAGTACATGAGCCCGATATCTGACATATGTCCTGTACTTTCACATGCAGTGTCTACGGAATGTATTAGGTGTGCAGATGCTGACGGCGATGCATACATTCCATGTGGGCATATGTGTGCTATGATGGTTTGTTGCACCTCTTGTTCTGTGTACTACAGCAGTCACTACTCCTGGCGGGTGTACACCAGCATGGGCCATCTGCAATTGTCAGTGTATGTTCAGTCTGCCCTACACATGTCCCCCTAATCTGCATGATTGCAAGGTCTACTCATGAGCACATTCCTTGTTGTTCACACACTGCTGTCACTATTGCTGTGGGGGTCTGGTTACATCTGCCACAGGTCCTGAACCTGACTATTTGCGAATACAGCCATTCTTAACATCATTAGGATCCCTGCTGCAGTGCACTGGTGTGTCATTCTGACATCCCCCACCTCATTCAGCCTTTTTGCAGATGCATGACAAGTAAGCCCTACACATGTTTGTCACTTTGCAGTGACCTATACAGTGAACACCACATCTTACAGCCTAGTCCCTGCTGATAATGTGGACTACTGTAATGCCTTATGCTATAGTATATCTCTGCAGCAGTTGCCATTGTCCTACAGGTATATACACTGGTGTTGCACTGTATATGGGTGTTGTTCCAAACATGTCCCTACTGTAGGTCATGTCTCCCACCATTATGTTACTCCCTGGAGACACATTCCACAATGACAGGATGTTAGTTATCATGCAGGTGTCTGACATACCCTTGTAATGCCCATCATTGTTACCCCTGTGATGCCGTGCATTTCACTGCAACAATACGTGCACATGTACAGCATGTATTCTGGGTAGGTGTGTTAGATGTGTGCATGAAATATACCATCGCCATTAAATGCCCGGTGTGTTGGCAAGCATCTACATAAACCATACTCACCAGCTACAGGCTGCTGTCTTGGTGGTATCCCGGAGGGACCTACATAAGAGAATGAGAGATGCAATGTCAGTGGCCACACCTGTGACAGTGCTACAGGGTGGGTGCAGTATTATAATACATCAATGGTACATTTCCACAATACTACCACATTTGGATATCTGTTTATCACTACTATGCAGCAACACAATAAATCTCTGACATGTCAGATATGCATGATCTACCTTTACCGATGTGGGTGTATATGTAACAGTGGTCTACTGATGTGCCCTGTGGCCTTATCTGCATGCTCCTCAATCGGTGTGTGGGTGGGGCCCACCTCCACAAAGATGACCGGCAGTTGGTGGCTGGCCAGATGGGCAGGTGCCATGAGGCTGGCCAGGAGCTTCTCCACATGTGTCAGGGGGATGGATGGCATGGCCCCCACCTCTGGTGAGGTGATCCCCCTGGACTGCAGCAGCACGCTGACGGGCATTGTGAAGCAGGTCAGAACAATAATGCCAGACCTACTCATAACTGTGGTTGTGCAGTCAGACATCATTGACCCTGTGGACTAGGTCACTCCACAGGGTGGTCCACTCCTGCTGTTCATAGCTGGTCCAGCCAAACAGGACAGGGTAGTGCTGGATTAAATAGATGAGCAGTACTTTATTTTCCACAGCTAAATAATATGGTAGCCATGCATGTGACATCTTGGCTGAGAGCCATAAAGATGGAAACATGTCTGAGCAACTCATACAGCAAGGTAACCACAGTTCTTAATGCACATCTCTGTCACCCCCCACCATATCAGCAACAACAAACTGTACACACAACTGATTAGGTATGGCTACAGCTTACCTACCAGTGGGACAGATATTGTATTGTACCACACTTTGTACTATGTTTTTGTAGCCATGTTCCCTGTGTGGACACTATAATTGCTGGCCTGTTACAGACTATTCATCTGCATGCCATTGTCAGGACCTTTATGGTTCCATATATGCGTGTGGTATGGCTGCTTTGTGATTGCTGCAAATCTGACATTCTGTGTTATTGGGGATATCTATGCATTATGTTGGACATGTTCCAGGATTGTGTAGACTATTACTACCAACATATGTTCTATAACAGTGACACAATAGCATGTATATGTACTATTGCCCAGCAGAACCACCTCTCCAAATGCATCTGCCCATGTTACCCAGACACATCACATGTGTGCCCCAACCTGGGGCCTCCTCATGTACTGGTCCAGCAATACTGTCAGGTGGAAACAACCCAGGGGATGTTGTCCCTCCCCAGGGGCACACACAGACATGTTCCTGTCCCCTGAAGTCAGATCCAGGGTCTGTTCCATAATGGTCTCCACAGACACATGTGGGATGTGCTACATCACTCTGAGGCACACAGTACACATTCACAGGGCTGGCATGCTCCTCCTGCTCAGCCTCCAGGCCAGACACCTTCAGGACATGGACTGCTGATGTGAGTAGCAGTGGGTGGGAGGCTTGTTCCCATTGTGTCCATATTGGGGCCCATGGAGCATCCACATCACAGACCACACACACCATCCTTGGTGTTTACCCACCACGTGTCACATACCACCCCTGTTGACTGTCCTGTATATCTACCAACCCTGACCACCTCCACAACTATACCTGCCATACGTCACCATATTCCCATTCCATACTTCACAGACAATGGCAATGTGGTCCCCAACAAGGGGTTCACATGTGACAAACCCATCCATGTTGCACACACTGCCAGCTGTAGATATCTGTGTGTATTGCTATGTGAGCTGTTTCCTCACACATAGCATGCAGCACTGTTGTAGTAATATAGAGGACATGTATTTACATACATATATGTTTGTATGTGTGTTTGTATATATGTAGGCATCTGCATATAGGTATTTATCTATATATTTGTAGATATATGTGATATTGTATATATGTGCTCATATATATGTCTACACATGGGTATCTGTATATTTGTGGACATACATGTATATATATATATATATATATATATATATATATATATCTATATATATATATATATATATATATATATATATATATATATATTTTTTTTTTATATTATATATATGTACATATGTACACATATGCATACCTATATATGGGGTACATTAAGACATCAGGTCCACAATCTCACAACTCCTTCCTGCACAGCTGCACTGTTCTGCCTTGCTACAACCCAGACAGGTGCCACATATGGACACAGCCTGACGTTAGGGGGCTATATGTAGGACCAGATTGCAGGTAACCCTATTACACACCCATGGCATTCCTGCATGCTACATTACAGATTAACCTGAGTATCCTGCGAGGGGTGGGCTGTCGATCCCATGTGTCCATCATAATGGCATTGCTTCCACCACCAGCTATTGGCCACGTAATATACATAGTTCCCATTACACAACACACGCTTACATCTTGTCAGTCAGTGCTGATCTGCACAGTTGATGGCTATGGCCCACTACCCACAGGGACAGACACTATTGTCCATAGCAGTTATTCAGTTGAACATCATTACAACAACACCTGATGGCACATATAAATCATTCCACATCATCTATCCCATTATTATGGACCGAGTTCTAGTTTAATTTGAAATGCAGTCTGTTTGCATAGCTGTCAACTATGGGCCTATCCTCTTGATGGCCAGAGGTGTGCCTATTATATTTTGTCTGTCCAACACGCAGGTCTTGTGTCAGATATATCATTGGCAGTGTGTGAGTTGAGTGCTATCAGTACATGGCTACATCCATTTCTGTTTCTAACTTCATATTCCTGACTAAGGGTATGTTGCAGACTATCCTGTAACACCAGCGACTTGCTTAGTGTATGACAACAGTTTTACACATATGGGCCTGTGTTCTAGCCTCTGTCCTCCACCTACATACCAGGCTTTGCACATATGACATGCTGTAGTGGGCTATGAGTATGTCATGCTGCCATTCCTGCCACCAGTACACTGCTGTTGTGTCCCCCACACATACTGTGGGGTTGGGGCCATATATGTATGGGCTTCACCTACACAATACATGTGTGCCCTTATGCACTCCAGAGGCCAGTGCATGTAACAGTGGTATATGGCCCTGTATTACTGAGTCTGGGGGGATGCACCATAACTAACCTAGGCTGTTAAAACATGTGGGGGTTTCAGGGGTAAGCTGCCTTAAGGTATTTGGTTGTACATTACCATACCATCCACCTTGGGTAAATGCAGGCCTACTGCTTCCTGCCATACAGACTGTTCTGTTTGTCAGTGTGATTCTGATGGTGTCAGTTATGCCTTGTTATGTAACAGTTACATCCCATTGTGTCAACTGTGGTCTGTACCCCCTAGGAGTTGTGTACAGAGTATAGATAGAGGCTGCTGACCTATACATCTTCATTACTTACTTTTGATTGTTTGGTATCCTGTGGCCCAGCCTGTCATTACTATTGTACTACTTGAAGGCCTCGGCCTGGACAGCAACATATGTAAACCTTTCCAGACTACTGTATTAGTATAACTGTTTCACAGTTGCATTACTCTGTTTATATGGATGTCAATGTCTAAACAGCTATATGACATGGCATATAGAACTGTAATAATACACAAATAAAGCTTTCCCATGCATGCAAACCTGTCTGTGGTGTTATATCCTTTGACCTCTCTGTGGGTATATGTTGCAGGCAACAATTGTCATTTGTATGGGTGGCTCATACAGTGTCCATTTGGTAAGGTGGTAACTGTAGGCATAGTGGCCATTATATATTGTCTGCACCTTCTACATATGTATCTTCCTATACATATCTCTGCATGTGTATGTGTAGTTTTATATATATATATATATATATATATATACATATATATATATATATATATATATATATATATATATATATATATATATATATATTATTTTTTTTATATATATATATATATATGTATATCTGTATCTGCATATATGTGTCTGTGTATATGTATCGCAGGGATGTTGATTGCTTCCACATTGTGCAGTTGTACAGTCCCTATGGGAACCAGACTGTACTGCAAGATATGTTACTGATACCAGCCTGACATCATACAGGTGGGTTGGAGTACTGTTAACATCTTGTGCCCATGTCATGTCAAGTCCTGGTTATGGGATCTGCAAAAGCTGGTAGTGTATTGCAGAGCAGATGTGTTTGGCTGTGGGTGGGGTGAATACCTATTTGTACAAGATGTATGTTGTTTGGGGCCTCTCACCCCATTAACGGTGCATGTGAACATATATGTTTTTGTTATGTTCCCATTTTGATCTACAGATGTATGTCTGTATATACCTATATTTATATATATATATATATATATATATATATATATATATATAGGTACCTATTACTTCACCGACAAGTCAAAACAGCGACACTCACATGTTCGACTCCACATCATCGACACTTCATAACATTGACGTTTCAGGTAAGCGATCTTCCCCCTCACAGGACCCATGGTAGCACTTGTTTCTCTCTTTTAACGTGTAAGGTTTACGTCATTCTTCAAAATGTACCCTGACAGCGTTGTCCTTACCTTCTTAATAGTGAAACGAGTGCTACCATGGGTCCTGTGAGGGGGAAGATCGCTTTCCTAAAACGTCGATGTCATGAAGTGTTGATGATGTGGAGTCGAACATGTGAGTGTCACAGTTTTGACTTGTCGGTGAAGTAATAGGTACCCATATTTATATATATATATATATATATATATATATATATATATATATATATATCTGCTTACATATATATATAAATTGCTGTATAAATATATATATATATATATATATATATATATATATATATATATATATATATAGATGTAGACATATATATCTATAGATGTATGCATATGCATGTATATATGTTTATATTTATATATATATATATATATATATATATATATATATATATATATACATATATATATATTTCAACATATCTATATCCATATCTACATATATAGATATGTTATATCTATTTAGATATTAATATGCACACACACACACACACACACACACACACACACACACACACACACACACACACACACACACACACACACACACACACGCACACACACACACACACACACATCTACATGTTGAGATATATTCCCTGTACTGTTGAATGCACGGGCTGGATGATATGTTTGTGAAAACATAAGGGTTATGTATATCTGACATGGCTTAGTGGTAAATCACTTTGGCTACGGTGTACAGGGTCTTGCTTTTGAGCCTTGCAGATGCTGTTTATTTTGTTGCTGGGCAGAAGAAGGGCCATTGGATACAGAGTGATTAAGGCACTTTTAAGCAGTTGAAAGCATGTTTGCACCGAGGTAAGCACTGCTAATTTCCAGTTACAGTTTCTTATACTCAGTTAGCTTTTCATTTGCTTAACCTATAGTGAAAAAACACAAATATATCCAGTGCGGAATGGCAGCATATACTCACAAAGTTCATTAATCAGCCAACAACGTAGTAATAAAAAGTTTCTTCTTTATTCCAAAGGTATAAGTATAAAATAAATGAGCGCTTTCGCGTATGCACCATATGCTTCATCAGATTTCATTATTTGCACAGAAAGCTTAGTTTAAATAGCTTGTATCCAATTAAAGTAATTAACTCATTAATTGATAAAACCTTCAAATTTTAAAGCCATAGCTGACTTCACGAACAATATTAAATATACTTGCATTTAAAATAGCGTATCACAGTATATCCTAACTTTTCAACATTCTAATCATTCTTAAACTAATTCAATATGCCCTGGAGCCTATATATAAAAACCAAAGTTCAAGAAATATGAATATGTACAGTTTATCTCTTATATACATAACCAAACTAATTTCTGTTTGAAAAATAAAGATGATGAAATAGGGAATAAAATTTTCATTTGCTTAACCTGTGTAGGCATTGCTTACCGCCACACAAACTGGCTTAAACCTGCTTACTACTGCTTAAAAGTGCTTACTCTCACTTACCCCATGCTAATTTCTTTAAAAGAAAAGAAAAAAGGGTTGATAGGAAAGTGGTGAAAAAGGGGCACAAAGAGGGAAGACAGTAGGGAAAATAGCTAGGGATGTGCATGAAGGGTGTAGGGAAGGTCCATAGCTGCCCATTTCTTCTACAGCAACAGCTGTGCATATACACTGACTTTGGAGGTAGATTTGGACACTTGAACCCCTGAGAGAGGGGTGAGGACAACAATAATATGTTGTGATGCCAGTTAGACCAGATTACATGTGACCAGTGGACATATGTGCAAAATGGACAGCTATGTATGGGGTGAGATATTTTGGGGGGAACAGATTGCCCTTTTTTTTTCAGGTGAGAGTGAGATGTTGGGGAGGGATAGTAGGTATATTTGGGGAGGTATACTGGGTAGGTTAATAGACAAGACAAACAAGATGCATACAGGGGCAGTATATGACACATGTGGGGGTAGACACCTTGATGGGGAAGGGTGTTGGGACATTCGAAGCCCATGAGCTCCCTAGTGGAAACAGTGGGACTGAGATCCTCACCCTTGGGCAGTCACCACTGCACCTTCACAGCCCCGAAGGTGGCTGTGCTGGGGGCTGAGTGGCAGATCCAGCCTGACAGTCTAGTTGCAACACATGGCCCTCGAGCTGGAGTAGCAGATCTCCAACCTCCCTGCAGAGCTCGCTAGGCACCACGACCCGGACCTGGCGATGGGTGACAGGTTCCTATCAGCACCCTCTCTGGGGGGGGGGGGCTAATCCCCTGAGGTGGTTCCACTCAAAGATGGTGCAGGGCCAATGGATGAGGAGGTCCCGGTTTGGTTCCCAGATGTGCTGGTGCCCGGTGCTAGGGCCAGCTGAGGTCGGACAGGTGGGTCCGCTGGGACCGGCCTTCCCAAATGTGCTATAGTGTTTACATTTATCATCATATGTGGGTTAGTAACAGTCAACACATTCCAGGGTTAGGTATAACAGCATGCATACATATTCCCATTAACCCAGACACCAGATACGGACCAGGTGCATAGCAAACAGAACACGTGCATATATGAGACCACAGTGGCAATAACAACAGCATGAAGGTACATTGATGGCACCATGCCTCCATTGTTGGAATATTTCAATATAGCACATGCATGGAAACCAATTTAAATAATAATCAACCAAGAGGACATAATCAGAACAGTGAAGTCATTACATACCAGTTGATGTGGGTATGTAGTTTATTGTTGGAGATATGGCGGAGTGGAGAAAGATGTCAATTAACATCTAGTATATTCCTGTAGTCCACATTACTTTCCTAGTCAGTGCTGTTATCTGTGCCTTACAAGTCTTACTACACTACCCTATAGCCTTAGTTTAGACAGTGATATGGCTGTCGTCATTGTTATACATGAACTGGTTTTACCTGCAGTATACACCTCTTACCTGGTATACCTGTGGAGGAAATTTTTTTAACACTAACTAACTGTGTCTACAGTGCTGATTTCCCACACCTTTCCAGGATTGGCCAGTTTTGAAAAGGCTAGGCTATGGGCAAACCCGCTTACCTAAAGTTGTCATTGTTTAAAGGGGTATTACACTGGGAACATTGAGTTAGCTGGCCTACACATTGCTTACACCTCCTAAACTGGCCTGTGCAATGCTTAGCATTGCTTACATTAGACTTTGCATTATATTTTCTTTTTCACATTGATTTCTTATTCATTACATCTTATTTATATGCCTGGTATCCATGATTCATGTGTACGTACACTGTATGGTGTCCTTGTGTTTTATTGGGAACTTCAACACTCTATTACAATTACACCTCACATCTGGGCTGACTGCTGTACTCCAGTTCACATATTTATGTTATGTAGTGGGTTATAGAACATATAACTATATACTGATTCCTTCCACAGGTTCAGTTTGATTTTACTATAGTGAGAACTTGTTTGGTGATACCTCATGTTTCTGTACTGCTGTGATGGCTTGATGGTTAACTACTGTGACTATAGTGTATAGGGTCCTGGGTTCAAGTCCTGTAAGGCTGTTTATTTTGTTGCTGGGCAGAACAAGGGCCATTGGATACAGAGTGATTAAGGCACTTTTGAGCAGTTGTAAGCAAGTTTGTGTGGGTTTGTGCAGATGTAAGCAATGCTAACCTTTGGTTAAATATGCTTACAGAGAGTTAGCTTCAAAATTGCTTAACCTGTGTGTGCATTGCTTACCCCCATGCAAATGGGCTTAAACTCACTTACTAGTACTTAAATATGCTTACTACTGCTTATTGGTGCTTACACTTGCTTACTAGTGCTTACTTCCACTTACAATTGCACTGATTTAGACAGTAATATCTAATGGTTCTTGGGAAGGTGGGGGATTTGGAAGCTATATGGAGTTGTCATTCATTGCACATTCTACCTTCCATTTATATCCATGATTCCTGTCCACATATACTGTATGGGGCACATGTGCTTATCTGGGGACTTTGCAACATTATGACACTGACACCTCACATGTGTATTTAATGTAGTACTCCAGTTTATAAATACATGTTATTTAGTGGGTAATGCAACTAAAATATTGATCATAACATGATTTGCCATGGAAAATGGAATGTGCTGCAGTGGGACCCGAACTGGGAATGCCTGCTAGTAAGGCGAATGCTCTTCCCAGTAAACTATTGCTATACTGCTTCATTTGCATATATTTTCCTTG
This sequence comes from Protopterus annectens, assembly GCF_019279795.1. NCBI lineage: Eukaryota > Metazoa > Chordata > Ceratodontiformes > Protopteridae > Protopterus > Protopterus annectens. Next base: position 857,476,947 of record NC_056729.1, on the reverse strand, counting down.
TTATCCTCTTCAGCCATTTAAGCTGCATTAACTGTAGCTAAGCGATGGGCACACCCACGCACCTACGGTTAGCTTTAATTGGATTATTAATAAAAAAAAGGTTTGTTTTATTTGATTTGTATTTACTATTGCTGTTGTACATTTGGGGTAATGCTGCTGGGGATATGCAGACACCTATGAGTGGTCTCGCTCATTCCTTTGGCCTTTCTGCAGTTCTTCATTGTGGGGGCATGTATATTCTGATAGCTCTGCTCTCACACACGACCCCTGCACTCTTACATGTTCTATGTAAGATTAGGAGCTCAGGCAGCGCGACTTCATTAATATGCATGATGCGCTGCCGTCCTGCTCCTAAATGGCCACTTCCGTGCAGGATTAAGCTAGTCCTGCACAGAAGAATAGTAACTCCGGGGGACTGTTTTTACTTCCAGCTTATCTTGCTATCAGTGACACCCCTGAGGAGAATGAAGTTGTGTAACTCTTGTGACCACTAACAAATATTTGGAGCTTTTCTCCCAATGTCTCCACTGAAAAGTGCTTTACATCTAGTTGGGCTTTTCAGGTCATCAAAGCTAATAAATAAATAAATAAATACATAAATACATAAATAATATACAAATAAATATATTCCACAGTGCAACTCTCTGTCTTTTGGCATGCAACTGCAGTGATAATGTCCTTGAGTATGAGCTCCCTAATTTTGCTGTTGTTTTGGAACAGGAGTAAGAGTGAAGAGCCCACAGTTATCACTGTGGTTCAATGCACCGAATGAGATGAACATGGATCACCTAATGCCATATCATTGCTGCATATGCTGTCATTTGGAAATGGCTCTCACAACATTAGAGGCTCAGTTAATTAATCAATGGGGCAGCAAAAGCTGACATACTCTGGCTAGGCTTATAAATGCCCTTGGGCATATAGCCTAGTACCTACCTGTGAACCTATGATATCTTAGGTTTGGAAACTGTTGTGATTTGTATGAAATTAGATGCACACACATTCATGCATGGGTGCTCTTTGACCTTCTACAGAACCCTACTTATGTGTTCTAACTTTAACCATGTCCCTACACCTAACCAGGATCCTACATATTACCTTTAAAGTACCACTAAACAAGACACTCATGCACTTCATGTATAATTAGCATAATTATCAGGGTGTGTGATGCCATAGCCCTCTACAAAAGTAGGATTTTTTTTTTCATTTATAATTTTAAATTTCAATCCTTTTGGTTATGTTTCAACATTCAGTGTATATATATATATATATATAGATATATATATATATATATATATATATATATATATATATATATGTGTGTGTGTGTGTGTGTGTGTAGATATATATATATATATATATATATATATATATATATATATATATATATATAAGGGTCTACTTTCATTCATCGAAAGGACACCCTACCAAGTCTGAAAACGATGACTCCTTTTAAGCAAAAGTGCTGTTTAACGAAACCACACTTTCACGAACTACACATCACAAAAGAATGGTTGACAGTTCTGGTATCATGCTGACCAGCAGATGCAGTGTTTTTCAGTTTTATGTTGCATTTCTAATGGTAGTGGAAGGTGTACAGCAGTTGGGGTTTGATGGTATAGATCATGGTACAGTGAGTGTAAGGAAATGTACCCTTTAGCCCCCTGCAAGGGCAGTCCCCCCTGCAAAAATTTGGTTTTAGTGTATACGGTCGGTGATTTGTTATTCGGTGATGTATAGTTCGTGAAAGTGTGGTTTCATTAAACAGCACTTTCGCTTAAAAGGAGTTGGCGTTTTCAGATTCAGTAGGGTGTACTTTCGATGAATGAAAGTAGACCCACATATATATATATATATATATATATATATATATATATATATATATATATGTGTGTGTGTGTGTATAGATATACATATATACACACAGATATTTACATTACATATATAAATCTAAAACATTTTAAACAGTGGGGACTTCAAGTTATGGTGTCAAGATAACTGCAGAATTGTTGAGATAATAACCCAATCACAAATAAAAATACTTCAAAATATTAAATGCATTTGTTACCCTCTCAAAATGGGCAACCTTTGACAGGTTACCATATGCATATGTCTTTGAAGACAACACAGAACTATTTTATAAACCAGCATGAAAATGAGTTAAGGCAAGCACCCACTGAAGTGCTTGCTTTCAAAGCAATGACCAAGCATGCTTCTGTGGAAATGTAACTGAGTACAAATAGACAGAGAATGGAGAGCTGCCTCTTTGCAACATCGTGCCTTTTAAAGTGATTATATTTACCTAATGCAGAGAGCTGAATGGATTGCTAGCTGACCAAGGAAAAAGAAATGATAGATGGAAATAGTTGTTAATTTCCATGAAGGGATAATCAGGGAAACGGAGCTGTAAGTGTTTATACAAGCGAAAAAAAATCATTGCTCTTGAAGCTGAAGGATCTGGAATAATGGACCATTAGTTGAAAATTGACTAATTTTGGTTTGATCAAAAATAACAAGGACCAGAATGTGTCACATTTTGTGTAGTTTGGCATCCACAGAGTTAAAAACGACTATAGTAGGTCAAGTATTAAGTAAACACATTGATTCTCTTGTTTAGAAGCCTTTTTCTACTACTTTTTCAACCATAACCTCCACTGTTTAGTATTTTTTATATGAACAGAAAGAAGCTGTGCTTTGGCAGCCTAGGCAACATATTCAATAATCTCTAAAGGACAGAGAAAATCTATCATTAAAGATTCTCCACACCCCATGTAGAAGAGAGCTGACAAACGAGTGAGATCCTTGCTCAGAGTACTGAAAAGAAACAAACGAAATTCACGACAATGTAACTTGCAGCAATTAATTTCTTCTTTACACAGTGAATCCAATGTTCTCAGGGATCGTGTGGCTACTAGATCAAGTCTGTACTAGATGGGATTGCCAGAAAAGGTTTCTTCACTGGAGTGGAACAGTCCTTTTAAATCACAAGGGGACTTTTTATTGCCAGGCTGACCCTGAACGGATATTTGGGAATAGACTTAATCCCAGCAGTAGTTGCATGCTGCCATGCTATACTCATGTCCGACTGGCATGAAAAAAATGCGGCAAATTAACACAAACTAGTTCTGGTCCCCTGAGTATCTGGAGTCTTATGTATAGCATGGAATATCACAGAACCTCAGTCAAACAGGCAAGAAAAACATTTGGTAAGCCAAGACGTACAGCATAGTAAAGCTGCGCTAGACTTTGCTGAACATTGACATTGTTTTCACTGTTTATTGAAGCATTACACTAACTCTTTCTAAATGTACTACCCAGTCAGGACATTTTTTTCTCTAGTTGAACTTGCTGTTATACCATTTATTATTTTTGTTTTATGGCAGATGACATAAGGTACAAGTATTGCTTTACATATAATATAACATAACATAACATAACTTAACTTATGATTTCAGGTTTTTGAGTCCCAAAGAACTCATTGCATTCTGTCCTTACACTCTCATGAAAGTAATATTTTTCATTCTCATGTTAATATAATTGTAAATATTTACTCCCTCTACCGCAAACTACTTCATTAGATGCAGCATTACATACCTTTCAAGTTTGTACAGGAAAACATAGAAGTAAGATGTGCATTAGCATGCACAGGCAAAGTGCTTAAAGCATCAAAGTATTTCTTTTTTATTCTAGTACGGTAACGATCACTTATAAGCTGCATATATGTAGCATTGTTTTTTTTTTTTTTTTGGAACATTTTTCTGGAACTGGGAGTAAAGGGTGGTAGCATTTGCAGCATTAGCCGATCCATTGCAATATGGAGTAGCAAATACAGAGTCACTTTCACAATAGCATGATCCACCATTACGTGTTCAATGCTTCTGCTAGAACTTTTTTTTACTTGGCATGTGATACCCTGACCCCATGTGCAAAAATGGGAAAAAATGTTGTGGAATCTGGATGGATTCTTCATAAATATCCCAGATGTAACAGTGTGTAAGATATTCACAGAGAAGGGATGGCACATAATTATCACAGTCCAGTCTCTTTTCTCACAGGACTGGCAGCTAATAAGTTCTTAGTACCAGGTCACAGTGTTGAACAGCACTATCAAACTACTGTTGGTTGACTCTTTAGGGTAATACAGCGTCTGCTGGTTCGAGTTGCAGAATGAATTTGGACCTCTGTTTCTGCTGGTGCAGTGTAGGAATGTTTGTAAGTACCTAGAGCTTTTCGGGCTAAGTGCAGTACTAGGATACTAGCAGTCTTATTTTAAGTATACGTGAATTTGTATAGAACAGAACTGGTATTTGGAAAAATAAGAAAGGTATAGTCACCCAAAACTGGAATATGTTTTGCAAAAAAGTAATTGAACTAATAAGAGAATTTCACTGGTCTGGTAATGGGTCACTACCTGCTTTTAATGTAAGTTTTATTCTGAATTTGGAGTATGCACATTGGCTTCTTCATTGTTGTGTATTAATCAGGCTGAGTACACTTTTTATAACTGTTTATTTACTATATCAATCCAAACAGTGAGGGAGGAAAATTATTGGCTTGCGCTTGCTTAACTATATTACTGGAAAATGCCATAGCTTATAGAATGGACTTTTGTTTGATAAAAATTGTAGTGCTACTGTTATAAGCAATATGGTATGATATGAGTTGGTAAAGCACATAGCATTGCCATTCTACTCCTGGTTGGCTGTCGGGTAGAAAAAACTGAATATAACTTTGCTTGAGTCAGGTAATTTATACCAAGTCCATTTTATTAATGATAAAACATATTAGTGGTTAGTCAAATATATGTGTATCTGTGTGGTATGCAGCACGCTGGCTTCCAAATGCATCAGTAAATAATGACAACTAACAAAAAATAATAATAGTCTCCCCCGGGTTATAAAGTGTAGGAGATGGAAGTTTCAGTGAAGGAGTTACAGTACTTGTTATGCCTCTGCCGCTTCTCACATAACTGGAGCTAACTAGTACTGCTTAACCACTTGAAATGACTCTGCTTCTTTATATCTGTTTAATAATTTATATACTCAATTTATGAACTGAATAATTCTAATGTCTGCCAGCCTACAATTAATAAGGTCAGGGGCATGGATTTTCACAATGTTGGCCATCAAGGGACAGTGTATGCCATCAGAATGAGGGACATGTTGTAAATTATTAGCATACACTTTCACAGTATTTTGAAAAAAAATGCAGTGTTTACATGCCAAGCACAGTTACTATCCAAAGACCATTGGGATGGTTCATCGACTTGGGCATTCTCAAAGTAGACTTGTGGCAGTTGTGTGGACTGGCTTAAGTTATTGGACTGTATCAGGATAGTACATAGCCTGTTACTCTAACATGTAAGCTGTTGGTTTCCTGAGCTGAGAAGGATTTGTATGAAAGTTCACTCTGATTGTGGATTAGAGGGACAGGACACAGAGACTGGATGAGGAGGCACCAGCTGAACAGGAGTTGCTTCTGGCAATGCAGTGCATGCACTGTATTGACTTTGCTAGAGTTGGGAAGGTTCTGCTGGTGCTATTGCTGGGCTGTTGACTACTGTTGCTGCCTGAGAGCTATACCCTTGCCTTGGATTATTTTTTCCTTTATTTATTCCTAAGTACATTTGATGGACTACTGGACATGTGGAGTTGCACCTGCTTTGTTCCCTTACTGGGCAGAGCTAAGTGGCTGAATGTGTAGAGTGTAGGAATGATTAAACATATACTCAAACAGAAGTGCAGCTCCAGATTCTTGCAAAATGTATAGATTTTTCTTTTATGTTTTTGTCTGTTCCTCATAAAATGTATAGTATTCTGGCAAATCACTGAGGATTCTAGTCACTTTAGGGACATTTGAGTTTCAGACTTCATATCCTACAGAAAATGCATGCTGTTATTCAAGTAAATTTCTAAGTTTATAAATTCAATGTTTAAATTATGTTCCTATTTTTGGACCTTTATTCACCCCCATTATTTTAGGCTTTGTCCAGATTTCTTGCTCCAAGTTTCAATTTCCACCACCACAGCTTCAGCTGTGAGAAGTGACTTCAATTGTTGTATGATTAAGAAAGAATATTTTATTTATTTATTTTTTATGAAAGAGGATTTGGAGAAAAAATCAAGTGTTTTTTTTTTGGGGGGGAGGGGGCTTGACCAAAACACAATGTATACATTCCACCACCTTCTTCTTTACAAAACAAGCACTGGTTACTTGACATGCATTATTTGTCCTAGAATATAATAAACAAAGTCTAAAGGATTAATCCAGATGAAATCCCTTTAGCTAGCAGATATAGGAGACTCAGTTTCTCAGATACGCCCCATATGGGAGGAATAAAGACACCTTGTTGAAGTTTTCCAGTAGTTTACTCAGTTAAGCAAGTTCCTGTTCTAATAAGGTTCTTTATTATTTATGGTTTCTGAGTATGAGTCTGGCCTGGGCCCTGGGGCAAACACATCTCAACTGCCATCCTGCCTCTCCCACCTCCATGATTGCTTCAAGCTCTGGTTTCCATAGGGCTTGACAAGCAATCTGCCCTTCTGACATATTCCCTTACCTCCAGGATAGCCACACCCATCATTACCCTATGTGCATCCTCAAGTATCCAAACTGGTAGCTGACCTTGAATCATCTGGGCAGTGGAAAGAGCTTTATCTCTCTATGCCACTGTACAGGCCTTACAGTTCTGGCCATATTTCATTCCAAATAACTATATTTCCTTTTTCTTGCTAATTCAGTACACAGGATCACAAAACAGATATATTAATTACTGAATTAAGCAAAGGAAATGGTATAGCCAATTGCATGGGGAATGTCCCACTTCACTCCTCCTCAGATCCCCATTCTAAAGTTATCCCATACCTGTCTGCACGTATAGCACTGTAATAGCACCGTATAGAAAAAGGAGGATCTCAACTGTACTGGCCCAGCCTTCAGTGCCTCATATCTATGCTAAATCTACCAGCCATCTTCCTATCACCTGGACTTAACTTTGGTATTGCTGGGGCCAGTCATGGATCCTAAGGCCATCATGGGAGCTCGGCTTGTCTGTGCTCCTTTTTATTTATTTATTTTATTTTTTATGGCCTACCTGCTTCCCTTTCCTCACCCACCATACTCATTGAATGCAGGGTAACTCCCCTCTTTGGATCACAACCTCCCCTTAGGAGGCATATCAGCGATCACCCTCTCACCCAAGATGGATACACCCATCCCTTCCATGCCTCTCCATCAGTCACCAGAGCTGCTAATTGAATCCAGGTCAGCTGGGCCATAGGTAGGGCTTTATCCTGTTATGCCACCTGAGTGTTAAGAGCAATTTCCTCTTAACTCACTCAAGCCTGTAATGCCTTTTTTTGTATACTTCCAGTTCATGTCCATACGTCCTTATGGTGTACATAACTTTTTGGGGTCTGACGTCTTTAACAAAGTGACTTAGCAGCTAATAATAGACAGTATTAGAGAAGGCAAAGAATTATTAACAAAACAACACTATGATTTTTATCCTATGATCCCTTGCCCTGAAGAAATTAAATGGCTTGCCATTTATTATTGATACTTTCATATTTATGCTCAAATTTTCAAAACTGAGATATCTACATTTCTTTGAGGTGTATGGTGTGAAACACCCATGTGGGAAATAGGACAATGCACTAAAATTTCTGGTTTATATCATGCTATACTGGAACTATTACTAGTTGTTTGTTAGTAATTATGAAAATAAGCAAAATGTCCATATGTAGTTAATACTTCAAAAACTGAGTGACTTACAAACTGTTCCATGACATTTGGTGAAACTTTAGATGATATTGAAGAAAACTGTCTTTAATATTTGCACTGTAAGTTGCACATCTTAAGAGATAGCCAGTATTATATGTATTGCTAATTATACAATTAAACATATTTTTCATTTTTCTGTAAATATCTCAATAAGCAAGCACTTGTAGAAGAATTTCTTGCTATCATGCTAAAGCTTATATCTGGTTTAGAAAAAGGTTTTAACAATATATGTGAAGGTTGTACAGTTTTCAAGATATGAAAAACTGTGAAATTTTAGAAAAAATATTTTCTGGTTTGGGGGCACTATAATATTTACGGAAAATCTATGAAAGCAGTGACTATTATCACTGTAAAGAATACTTATTACTGATAACATTGTTATTTGTACAGTTTTAATAGACTTTATTGTTCATCTAATATTTTCATTTGTTTATCTTATGTTTTTAGTTGATTTTTCAGAAAATGCTCTGGAATGCAAGGACGTGTGTAGGCATTTTACACCGCATAGGTGTTAATGAGTTAAAGTCACAACTTAAACCTTATATCCACTTAATACAGCAGTTCACACCTGCATAAACACTGTCAAAATCCAGTAATCATCTTCTATACCCCAAATAATACATTTGCAGCTCATAACATTAACATATCTAGTCTTGTAAAACCAAGAACACTTCCTATTTATAAAACAACCAAATGCTATTAATAATTTAAAATTAATAATTTAAAAAAATGCATACCATAAAACAAACAGAGATAAGCTCCTCTCTTCTCCATTTCAAAAGCTTATCATTCATACACTTTTACCCCACAATATATTATTCCACTCCAGTTCTAGCACCTGTCACTAAATACTTTAACAAACAGTATAACAACATAGTGCCTTATTTCTACCAATATCTTTAAAAATGCAATGAACCCAATATAAATGTAGCCATTCCTCTAATCACAGCACAAATCCACTTACCATGTATGTTAATCTTCTGAAAAATCTTACTCCATTCCTTAAATCTAACATTCCAAAAATCTTCAGAAAACTGTATTTCCATCTGAATCAGTTAAATCCTCACCAATAACTCATATTCCAGCACTAACCTCTACATCAAGGAATACATCAGATATGCAAGTACACCAGTCATGTTGTCATGGAGTCCTAAAATTTACCATCAGATTAAGCATCTTAATAAATATCTCCGTAATCCACATCTGCCTTAAAACCAAATTGAGTCTATTACTTCTGTCTGCTGGTATTTATGAATATGGCCATACAAGATAAAACTCACTACATAACATATTGCAATCAAGGCCAGTAGCATAGTAAATAAACGAGAGCATCATTCATTCATTCATTTATTTATTCTTACTCACTCAGTCTCCCATTGTACTTGGTATTACTGAATCCTGGGTTAAGTAAACACATCATATCTCTTCCAACACTTCCCCCAGTTGTATTCTCTACTTAATGCAATGCCAAGTAATAGAGTAGGTGGTGCCCAAGGCTTCTTTTTAAATTACCACTATCTCAGCTGTCTTGCACTCAATATTCCTCTCACAAATTACTCTTTCACCATAGTTGCAACAAATCACCCATCTCCTACTAGTAAACATTCATGTCACTCAGACATGAAACATTGCAATAATCCAAATCAAGTGCCTTCCAAACAGTAAGCAGATAAGACCAAATTCTGAATCAGATCACCATTCTATAATAGACTCTATCATTATAAACTCCCCAAACAAAATTATCTTATCTGTTCTGACTGCCACTGCCCTTTAGTGACCTTTATACCTTAGTATTCACCCGAAAAACCTCCAAATGGGGCAGCAAAAGCTGACACACTCTGGCTAGGCTTATTAAATGCCCTCAGGCAGATAACCTAGTACCTACCTATGAACCTTTGAACCATAAACCTCACCCAAGTATATGCTATTAATAATATTTCAGTCCTACAAAAGTGAACAGCCAGAAAAGAGATGAGAACATATACATATGCTATTCACTTTTCATGCATGGCCCTTCTCTTGTAGTTTCCTCACTTACAGGTACACTAACTTATCTACAAAATAAATATCCACAAGTGTCCAGACTTCATAAAATATACTCAAACCCTGGATCATCAAGGAGCATATAGCTCTATTCAGACTTACAGGCCACATTTGGTATCATTGGAAAGTCTCTTCTTCCCCTCATTCCTGAAAAATTTTAATTGAGATTAGACACCTGGAAAAAAAGTCAAGCCATAAAACAAACTTCCTGGAAACATCCCAAACCACTAACCTAAACATTCAAAACAAAAAAAACTGGAAACGTGTGAACAACATTACTGGATGTGCCCTGCCCAAAACATAAATTTAGACATGTACCAATGTCTTCAACTACCCTTTGCACGTGTTTTCATCAACAGATTTTCTCTCTACCCTTAATTTCACTCACAAATGTAATTAAATAACTCCTACATGCACCCCATCTTTTTACTTCAAAGAAATAAAATCTAAGGATACATACAAATAAATTGAAAGTATTCCTCCTGATAATTTGGTAGGTGCACATGGCATACTAACATGGCTCATTCTCCTATGTAAATTCTTCTCACAATTCTGCATTACAAAAAGCACTACATCTACTACTAGGGCTTACACTTGTCACATATATTCAAAAACTAAACAAATTCACATCTGGTAGTGATTTCAGATCCATCTTTATTCTATCCACTTAAGTAAAAATATTTTGAAAACTAAACAACATTCCAATCACAATTTATGAACTTTAATTTAAAAAACATAAAAAAATTTAATTTTAGAGCAGATCAGTTATAGGATATTTGTTAAAGTGCTTTTGTCTCACACCAGTGACTTCATCAGACTCTAATTGTTATTCATTTATTATTCTGATTTTATTTGAAAAAAAATATCTTCAGTCTATTACTTCAGTATATCCAAAAGCTACCAAGTCCTTTCTGCATATCAATATAAAACATGATTAGATAGGAGCACACTAGCAGCATTATTTTCCCTTACAGATGACATCATACAAAACACCAACAAAAGGACTCTTTACACGAGCAGTTTTGATAGACTTCTCTAAGGCTTTTGGTCTGGCAGACCCTCCCTCCTTCTTAGATCCCTACATTGAGCAAGAATTAACGCTCAAGCTCCAGTATTTTTAAATATATCAAAACAGTAGGTACTGTAAACTACAGGTAGTTTCTCTACATCATCTTCTTAACCTTTTCAAATGTTCCATGAGGACCTATTCTCTTTCTCTGTTTCTCTCTCTTTCTCTCTCTCTCTTGCTCTCTCTATCTCTCTTTTTCAGTAAACTTATTGCCGACCTTCCAAATATTTAGATATTATTAAATGTTGATGGTAGGGTATTTTTTTAGAACAAATTCCTTTCAATACACTGTAAAGAATTAACTAAAACATACCTCAATCAACTGTCTCAGTGGCTAACAGGAAACGCATTGACTCTAAATGCTAAATAACAAAATTCATGATTTTTTTGTACACACAAGAAAGTAGCCAAACTCTGCCAAACCCGGAAAGTTTGCGACAATAAACCTGATGTCAAGGAAACAGTCCACCAGGAAACAGGATTCAGATACCTATGGGTCTGGCTTGATCAAAACCTTAACTTAACCTTAACCTAAGTTTGCGACAATAAACCTGATGTCAAGGAAACAGTCCACCAGGAAACAGGATTCAGATACCTATGGGTCTGGCTTGATCAAAACCTTAACTTTCAATAACATATTCCAATGACCATATCTAAAACTATCAATTTTTTTTGGTGGGGGGGCAGGTTCTTACTTCCACTGTCCTGGACATAGAATGGTAATTAGCAAAAAAAGTGTACTCATATTTCTTTCCCATTACTACAACTGCATCCAAAAGAACCTGGAGGCCACCATAAAATGTATTTGCAGGTTCAGTTCTTTGCCCTCTTCAAAGAGAACATTATTGGTCAACCCTAACCAAAACTAAAGGACTCTTTTAAATAAATTGCCATTGTACCAATTCTCTCAGTTATCTTTAATTTGACCAGATTAAACAATTTCTTCCTGCCAACAGAAGAATTAAACATATTCTCAACTAAGTATTGATGATTTCTCTATTTTAAATCATTAAATAACTGTAGCTTTATTAGGTTTCACATACACTCCATCACGCAGACTCCACACTTGCTTAGTGCCAACTGCAATACATGGAATATTAATCTTTTTTTTTCTTCATTTTACTTTTAAAATCTGTCATATGTGGGAGTAATTCACCTATCATTGGAGAGTGTGCAAAGTACTTCTTAGAAACCAGCTTTGGATTAATGCAGCTGGTTTGCTCCTGATGTGAAAAGCAGCAGAGGGACATTGTATCATAGACTTCCTAGAAACTAACAATCACTGGAAAACTGGTAACTGCTTCTTAGGATCCAGCTTGGTATTAGTGCTGCTGGTCTGTTTTGCTCTTGCTGAGAGTAGGAACAGAGGGACATGGATTCCTCACCATCTCAGACTGGGCAGTATGTGTGGAAATTCCCTGACTGATGCAGTTGCCATTTCAGTAAAAACATTTTTACTTTCAATTTTGAACCATTATGCAACTTATCTGTCTCTACCAAGAAGTCTTTAGACCCTTGCCAAATCTTGGGCAAGACTGATGGTCACCGAAGAGTCTGTGAACCACTTTTAGGAACTAATTTGAGATTTTTGCAACTGTTTTGGCACTGGTGAGGGATGAAGCAAAGGAACATTAATTCCAAGATGTATATGGCTGCTTTGAGAATCGCACTAATAGTAGCCAGCTAATAGCCATTAGGTGTACCACCATTATTCATTATTCTTGGCAAACCTTACTTAATTACTCCAATAATTTTTGTGGTGTGCAATGCATTGTATCTCTTTTACTGTTACTATGGTTGCTAATAAGCACTGAGTTAAACTGACATTTTCTGTAATCCTACTAGTTTACAGTATATTGTCTTTTAGCTAACTACATTATTTAAAGACTGTTGAATAGACTCTGTCCTGGAGAGTATGCTACTGTCCTGCTCAGTGTTACTGCTTAGTGACTGCTCTGATTTATAGACTATTGCTTTTGTATCCAGTTTCTAGTATATTGTCTGTTATTTGTCCTAATTATTTAAGGACCAGGGGCTAGAAATTGCTCTGGTAGGCACATTACGGTTCTGTTTAGTGTTACTGCTTAGTGACTGCTCTGCTTTTGCAGGCTATAGCTACTGCCACCAGTAATCAGCCAGTGCTCTATGGTGTGCACAAGTATCCAGCTGTGTGAGCCCCTGTATTTCTACAAATTAGCTTTATAAAGTTATCAGTTTTGTCTTAAGCATTGGTGATCATTCTGTGTTAGCATTTCTGACCCCCAACATTTAGCTCAGTTGTATTACAAGTGTTAGTGTCCATTATGTGGTATAAACTAAAGTTACAATGTTTAGCAACTGTTCAGCAGTGTGTGCAAGTGATGAGCCTAGTACTAGGCAGAGGCACAGCTGCAGTGCGGAAAAGGGGGCATCCACCCCGGGTGCAATGTGTTAAGGGGAGTGATCAGCAGGTGCTAATAAGTCAATAGTGCAGCACCAACATTCAGAAAGGAATGTGAATATTACATTTGCGGTCAGAGCTGAGGCACTTTTGTACTTTGTGAGTTGTATACGCTATAGCAAGTGGTTGCAAAAGGACTTTGTTTTTTTTGTTTGTTTTTTTTCTCACACCATATGTGGCCATTCTGATTTTATTAGATGTTCTAAGGCAATGTAGCAATTGTGTAATGTTTACTGACTACTGACTGCTTTTAATAATTTGTAGTCCAGCCTGAGAGAAATGTATACATTTAAGAAAGGTGGAGGAAAGGTCTTCAATCAGCCCACTATAAGTAAACATTATACCTCCACAAAAGCACATCAGTCATAATGCACCACTAGGCCCAACAACTTTGCTAAGGCTATGAAGAAAATGTTGCCAAAACCTCTTAAAACACACTCTAAAAAGATCACAGCCACCAGCACTCAAGACATCACTTATTCTTTCTTCAGTTAAACTTACTGCAAATCTACAGAGCTCACCCAAGAAACACCAGGAAAGCAAGTCTAAGCCCATTAAGCCCACTAAGTCAGCTGGCACACATGGAATTGTTTAAATAAAGGTAACTCTATAATTAGGCATACTGACTCCACATTTATCAGAGTAATTTGTGTGCTCAGTGCCACAATCCATAATGTCACAAGGGTCTTAAGGTCCCCTAAACCAGACAAATATAACTATAACTTAGTGGTGGTACATCTGGGATTGAATGAACTGAGGTGCATCAGCCAGACAGACATGCAGAGAGAAACACAATGGAGCTTATTATGTATGTGAGAGTGGCAGGAAAGACACTGTTTGTGAGCATTAGCTTGCCTTTACCCAGAATTATGCCTGCATACCAAGACAGTTGGTATTAACAATTGGTTAAGCATTTGTTGCCATTCTAAGAGAATCTTTTGTTTTATTTATTTATTTTATTTTACATTTGTTAACCAGGTAGTCTTGCTGTGCAAGTAGCGACTTTCAGCAGAGACCCAGGGATATAAGCTCCATAACAATAGTACAAAAAGATTACAAACATTTTTAAAAGATTTACAAATGATATACAAAATGTTTGACAGTTGCCAACAATCACAATTTACAAAAAGGTGAAAGTAAAACAGAAAACATTACATTTCTTAAACCTTATTACAGACAGTAATATGAAACTCATTAGATATATAACTTTTCTGCCTCAGTATAAGATCAAATGGTAGATAAGGCATCCTATTTCACAAGGGATGCTTTACATCTTTTGTACCAGGGTTTCTGCACATTTGATAATGCTTCTTCTCCCCCTAAAGTACCTTTTTGGCAGAATACCTCTACTGGACATTCCAACACAGTAAACTCAAACTGAAGTTTGGACAGCATCATGGGAGCACTGCTCGAGCTGAGGAGTATAACTGGAATGATGCCAGAACTTGAGACCTTCTTGCAAGTTAAACGCATTCATATGTGAGTAGTTGCTGAGATGTGGCTTGGTGCAGTGACAGCACTCTGTCTATACCAGGGTTTAGTGCCTGTCATACTTTCAGGCCCTCAGGTAACTGTAGGTGAATATCTGTATTGCTCTGAAACAACACCTCTTCACATCAAATTACCAACAACCCTAATTTGGAGTTCCTTGAGAGCCAAATTATCCTTATCAAACCCAGCTATTGCTTCACTGATAGTTACAGATCCCCATCAATATCCCCAAAGATCATGGAAATCACCTTAATACCACTGAGATGTTAAATAATATCAGAAGCACAGCTGGTTCTACCAGTGACACTACCAGATTAGATTGCCTTTTGGGACTTCTCCAAGGCCAACTTCCTTCAGCTGCCAGAAGACCTAAACAAAATTCCTAACCATCCCCAAAGATAAAACCAATTTAGGGAGCTGATGCATTCACTCCCAACTTTTAGCAGCATCTAGACAGCACTGTATAGAAAGGTTAGCACCTGTTTGCCTTAAATAAAATGGCCAATTTAAGAATTAATATATTAAGGGGAACTGCTCTATTAATAAACTGTGTAACACAAGAAGAAATTTTATGAAAAATTTTAGGAAATCTCCATTTTTCTTCATCAAGACCACGATGAAACATGCAATCAAGGAAATGGAGATCACTATTAGAAAATGCAAAAAAACTTACGAGTTTAAGGTTGATTCTGATGTTAAATTAAACTACAAATCTTTCTTCAGTTACATCATGAAATTAAGGAGTTATATCCAATAATGCACTAAACTCATCTGTAATAATATCACACATTACTATTCCAAGGATACAGCCATTGTATTAGCATTAGACAAAATAAAAATAAAATATTAGCAGAAAACTTTAGTTTTAACTTTGTACAACATATCAAAATTTTTGATTGCAATAACAATGTAGCTTCTCCTAAAATCACTTTAGAGCAAGTCTTAAAATCCTTGTTAAGGCTATTAATACTTTCATGGGACCAGACAACTTACTAGTCTGCATTCTCATCACTGGTAAGTGTGTACTATCCTAGTCTCCATGTAAGCTATTCATCCTCAGCCTATCTACTTTTTTGTCTGATGCCTGGAAAAGCCCCTGTACAGAATCAGGTGGTTAAAAGCCCATAAGCTTTGCCAGCCTTATATGCAAAGCCATGTAACATACCATAGCAGAACTCACTTACGCAGACATAGGCAACTTAACTACATCCATCTACAGACCCTGGAAACTATAGACCCATAAGTCTCACTAGTCTTACATGTAAAACCATGGAAAGAATTATCATGGAGATGATCAACAGAGATATAGTAAACCTCCAGACACTGGACACAACGCAGTTTTGTTTCATAAAGGGCAGATCATCCCTACTAAACCTGGTGGACTTCTTTGAGAAGGTCACCAAAGCAATGGATGAGGGCAAAATCATTCACACTGCCTACCTTGACCATAGCTCTCAACCTCTTAATGCAAGAAATCCTTACAAAGCCTAAATTAATGGAGGATCAAAGGCCCAAAAATAGGGACAGATTTTAAATGTTGCTCTTACAAACTTAAAAGCCTGCTAGAATAAGAGGATTTGTGTTAGCATGCATTTTCTGGAGGATATGAACCCTGAAACTCAAATATATGTTATTATTTGGTCATTATTTAGTGATGTCTTTATAATTTGCCAGAAAGCCACAGCTTTTATAAGGAGTAGACTAAGTATCTGAGGTAAAAATCTTGACATTCTGTGAAAATCTGTACAGTTGAGAGGTATGATTGACCTGGCCAAGGCATTTGACACAATACCCCACTCGGGCATTGTTGACAAGTTCAAGAGGTTAGGTACAATCCTGTATGTCACCCGGTGGATAGCCAACTGGTTCACAGATAGGGCCCAGGAAGTTAGAATTGGGGAGTCTACCTCTACAAAGAAGCCAGTCACAAGTGCAGTCCCTCAGGGATCAGTCCTTGGACTGCTCCTTTTTGGCATTTACTTCTCAGAAGTCAAAGCCAATGTCAGTTGCCTCTGCCTGACTAAATTTGCAGATGATTGCAAATTAGGAGCTGTCATTGAATCTCACATTGAAACAAATGTTCTCCAGGCTGACCCAGACAAACAACTGGTGTCAGAATCATGGACTAAAACTAAATGCAAAGAAATGCATTATAGTATCCTTTGGTAAGTCATCCATCCCTGGTAACTATCATATTGACAACACACGCCTTAAAGTTGATCCAGTAGTCAGGGACTTAAGGACACACATAGATTATAATCTAGCCTTTGATCATCATGTGTATACAGTGGTGAGGAAATCATTCTATGTTGTGCAACTTATAAACAAAGTTATGAAATCTAAGTTAAAGGAAGTCATTGTTCCACTGTATTCGGCATTCATCAGACCTATCATTGAGTACAATGCATCCTTTGGTATGTACCTAACCAGGCATATCCAACAACTGGAACATCCACAGAGGTTCCTCACTAAAAGGATATAGGCCATAAATAATATAAATAATATGTCCTATGCAGACCACCTCAAGGCCCTATCCCTGTATTTTGAGGGGAGATCTATGCCTGGCATACAAGGCATTGTTAGACCCCACTCTGATGGACCTCCTGCATATCCACAAAACAAACGGTACCAGAATTACCCATTTTAAAGACTTAAACCTTACCTGTGATATAAATAGGACCCGCTGAAGAGATATGTATGTATCTCAGAGACTACACAATCTATGGAACAGGCTCCCCATCTGTGTGAAGCAGAGTTCGTCCCTAATCCAATTCAAGTGCAACTTGGACAGTTGGATGGGAAAATGGAAATTCATCCCTGGTTTGGCACCTATGTCTCTGATGCAAACAGGTAACCTGTAAATGGTTCATCTCCTAGGGCCATGCTTACACGTATCAAGGGTATCAGAACTCTTCAGAGCTTTAGGATGCATGGCTAGGCTTGAAAAGGACCTTGTGGTCGTTAGCTTAGTAAACACCAGTGAACATGTGAACTGATCGAGACCCCAACCGGTTTACCTTTATGAAGGGCAGATCCTGTTTCTTGAATAGAGCAAGCTTCTTTGAAAAGTTTACAGAGCCTTTTGACAGTGGTTACTCCACGAACATAGGTACACAGCGTATCTTGACCTACCCAAGGCTTTTGACATTATCCCCAATGCTGACTTTATAGTAAATTAGAAAAGTTAATGTAAACCTGTAGTTTGTCCATGGATTGTAAATTGTTTTCTGATAGATTCCAAGTTGTGAAAGTTTCTGAAGCATTTCTGAATGTAAAATGTTAAATTGTGTCATACCACAGGGATCAGCTCTAGGCCCTCTCCTGTTTGGCATTTATTTTTAGACATACAAGCCAATATTCCTGCAGTGTGGTTTGCTGATGACTGTAAGCTGGACCCTATTGCCCACTCATCCACTGATACTAAACAGCTCCAGCACAGACTGAGATATGTACATACCTAGTGCACTGAAATGATCTCAAGTGAAATTCTAAAAAGTGCAGAGTAGTATTATTTTTTAACAAAAAAACGACTCAAACTTCATATGCAGTAGCACAGGAAGGATTGGGCAAAGGAGCCAGCTGCCTTGGGTGTAAACCTTTAGGAGACATGATTCAGAGTTCCTAAATTCTTTTATTCAGTACCAAAATGCCAGTATGCAAAGGAACTTCAGTTTGGGTGAAAGAATAAAGAAATGTTAGGGACATCAAAAGTAATAAAGTTGTAAGCCCAGTAGCAGAGCATTTTAATAGGAAACTCAAGGGAGATTTTAGTAGCCTACAAGTTTCAGTTTTAGAACAAATCAATTCAAGATTTCTTAGTGAAGACAGGATTAAATACTTAGGAAAAAGGAATCAATTTTTATACTGAAATATAACATATTGCAACTGAAAGGGTTGAACAAAGAAGGTCATTGGAAAAGTTTTATTTGAATGTAAGGGTTTTTTAAGTATTCAGTATTTTTTATTTAATTAATTAAATGTATAACTGAACAAGTGTTTAATTAATTGGACAAGATTTTGATTTTTTTTTTATATAAAAGGAGATGTTCTTTCAGGTGTTATTTTCTCTGTAAAGGCTGTTTCAGCCAAGGCGCTAAGCGAGATTGTTTTGCTGCTATTTGCTACTTGTTGCTATTTAGTACATCTGTTATCGAATAAAAAAACTTTTGCTGATATTGCAGAGGAGGTATTAGTTCCTGGTCTTTGGTGGTACTTTTTTGCTTTGTTGAAAAGTGGTTACAAGAACTTTAGTTTACATTTTTTTTCAACTGAAAAGCAGAGGGGATGAGGATCTATAAGCTGCTGACTGCTACAAAAGTGCCAGTTGGATTTCTACAGTAAATGCAAAAGTCTTTTTTTTTTTTTTTTTGCTCATCACTTGAAGAGTGGAGAAGGCATGGATTTTCTACAGTAAAAGCTGGAGACTTTTTTTTTCATTTGAAGAGGGGTACTTCAGGAACATACGTTAAGTGTTAGATGAGCCATTGAGGCAGCTATGGCTCAGCTCATGGGTAATAAATAATACTACTCTTCAGACAGTTGTGGTCATAAATGTCATGGGTACTTATGTGGACAACTCTCTCTAATTTGATAATCACATTTTCAATATAGTCTAGAAATCCGTCATCTTCCTCAGTTAATTTCCAAAGGAATATCTTCAAGAGCCAAATAAGGTTGAGAAAATGCATACTTTAATGTCTGTTTATAATTTGCATACTACATTTGTTTAAAATTTCCATTACTTAGTCTTTTTCTATGTACTGCAATTAGTTATTTTTTTCTTTTGTGTTTCATAGGTTCATAGGTTCATAGGTTCATACTAGGCTATCTGCCCTAGGGCATTTATAAGCCTAGCCAGAGTGTGTGTGGCTTTCACCACCCCTTAGGATGAGAATACTATACCCATTAGTTTGCTGTGCCTCTGTCCAGCAGTGATACAGAGATGATTCCCGGGGTAAACCTACGATCTCCCATCCACTCGCCAAGATTTCTCTTGAACAGAGTCAGTGAGGGGCTCTGCCTCACATGGACTGGGATTCTGTTCCATAGTGTAGGGAGTCTCTGGGTGATGAATCTGTCCCTCCAGCACGTCATATTTATATCCGTGTTGAGGTTTAAGTCTCTTGCTCTCGTGGCTCTGGTGGATTTGGATTTTTGAGGTGGAGCATGTCCATTAATTCCGGGTTGGACATGGCCTTGTATGTCAGGCACAGATCACCTCTGAGCAGCCGGTATGCGACTGAATAGAGCTGGAGTTTCTTCAGTCGGGCATCATATGACATATGTTTGAGCCTTTATCCTTTTGGTGAGGAACTTTTGGGGTCTTTCCAACTGCTGCAGGTGTCGGGTAAGGTACATTCCGAATGGGGCGTTGTACTCAATCATTGGTCTGATAAGTGAAGAGTACAGGGGTACAATGACCTCTCCTGATCTGGATGTGAATCCCTTCATGATAAGGTGGGCAATGTAGAAGGTCTTCCTAACCACTTTGGCAATGTGAGTGTCAAAGAGAGGTTACTGTCAACTTGGGTCCCCAGGTCCCTGATAACTTCTTCCGTGTTTAATGGATTACCACCTATGTGGTAATTAGGGGTTACCTTGTTTTTCCCAAAGGGTATGACTATACATTTTTGGCATTTAGCTTAAGGCCATGGCTCTGGCACCAGTTATCCATTTCTATGAGACCTTTCTGGAGGATGTCTGTGTCTGATGGAGTGTCAATTATGGTGCCCAGTTTGCAGTCATCTGCAAATTTTGTCAGCCACAATCCCCTATGTTTGCCTGCACTTCAGAAAAATAAATGCCGAACAAGAGGGGCCCAGGACTGAGCCCTGTGGGACACCGCTTGTGACCGGCTTAGAGTCTGACATGGCACCAGCAACTCTAACCCTGTGTGTTCTGTCCTTGAGCCAGTTTGCAACCCATCTTGTGACATATGGGTTTACATCTAAGCTGGTGAGCTTTTCTATGATGCCCGAGTGGGGTATTGTGTCGAATGCTTTTGCTAGGTCAAGGTAGGCTGTGTGAACTGCCTTACCCTCATCAATGGCCTTAGTGACTGTTTGAAAAAGTCGACCAAGTTCAAGAGGCAGGATCTGCCCTTGACAAAGCCAAATTGGGTAGGATCCAGTGTCTGTAGGTCCCCAATGTCTTTATTTATGAGTTCCATTATGATCCTCTCCATAGCTTTGCAGACGAGGCTCGTCAAGCTTATGGGGCGGTAATTTCAGGGTCCGTAGAAGCACCGCCTTTGTGGAGTGGGACCACAGTTGCCGTCGCCATTCTTTGGAGTGCGTATCCCGTAGTAAGGCTAAGATTAAACAGCAGCCTTATGCGTGGGTTTAGTTCCTCATTGAGTTCGTGTAGCACACAGCCGGGGACACCGTCCAGTCCCATTGATGCTGTGTTTTTTGCTTTAGAGAGCAGCTCTCACCTGGGCATCTGAGATGTTTGGGAGGCTAGACTCTGGTGGGATAGATATTTCTCCTTTTGGGGGAGGGAGGAGAAATTTGCACTGAACCTGTCTGCCAGTATGTTGGCAATGTCTGTGGGTTCAGTGATTTTTTATCATTTTGGACTAATTCTGAGCATATCTGGGAGTTTCCACCCAGGTTTCTAACATAGCTAAAGAAGGCTTTATGATTGTCTTTTGTGTCATTAGCGATTTTTCTCTCAAAGTTGGCCTTGGATGATTTTATGAGTGATCGTAGTTTCCTGCTAGTATTGATCAGAGATGCCTTCCCATTTAGGGATTTTGCTCTGTCATGTAGTAGCTTTCTCTTCTTGTTGTAGAGTTTGTTTATGGCTGGAGTCCACCAGACCGGGCGCCTGCCTTTGGTGGAAAAGGTCTTGATTTTATTAGGGATTGCTTGATCCATACATTCCTGGAGGTGCTCGTAGAAGGCATTTGTAAGGGTTTCAGCAGAGTGGGTTGTGGTTTCCACTGGCTCGGGGGCCTTGAAGGATACCACTCCAGTCTTAAGAAGTGTGAAGTTTGCTTTTGAGAAGTTCTTCACTGTGGTCTTTTTTGCTGGGGGTGGGGGCGGGATGTGGATCTCCAGTGAGATTAATTTATGGTCTGATCTCACCAATGAGGGATATACTTCGGTGTGGAGCATTTTGTCCCCATGTTTGTGATGATCAGGTCTAGTATATTTTCTCCTCTTGTGGGAATGGTGACTAGTTGTTCCATAGCATTTGAGTTTATGAACTCAAGGAACCTTTGGGCTAGGGTGTTGGGGCTTGAGTAATGTTCCCAGTCTATGTTTGGGTAGTTGAAGTCACCCAATATGATGGTGTTTGGAGAGACATATATACTCTCCAGTGTCTTCAGGAAGGCTGTGTGGGTTTCCTGAGTTTGATAAGGTGGTCTGTAGCATGTTACAAACTGTAGGGCAGTTTTACCTATGGTTAATTGCACCTGGATGGTCTCCGATGCTTCGTGCGTTGCCACTAACCTGGAGGTGTGGGTATCCTTTATGAATATGGATACTCCCCCTCCTTTTGTAGTTTGGTCCGGATTTTGGGGCCGGAACGCATGATATGAGGTATAACCTGATAGTGCTGGGGTGCTCTCAGGAGCCTTGAACCAGGTTTCAGTCACAGCACAAACATCGATGTTCTCCATACTGAGGAGGGCTTCGAGGGCGTGCATCTTGAGGTTTAGACTTCTGGCATTGAGCAGTATTACCCTTAGTTTTTCTCCATTTTTGTTTTCTAGGGTGGTAGGTTTATCATTTGAGCCTTGCCTAAAAAAGGCACTATGGGGGTGGCAAGAGCCTTTGCCAATATCCGGAAGCCCAAGGGTGACAGGTGCAAGCCATCCCTTGCGAAGCAGCGTGGATTGTCAAGCATGTCATCCCAGGCAGACAGACATTGGATCCCCTTAGAATGACACCAGTAATTAAGCCAATTATTAAAGCTGATCATTTTATCTCTGTATTGTGGCATCATTCTTGGTGAGGGTAGGATACTGCTCAGGGTCAGGGTCATACCGGCCTGGGCTACATAATCTGAGAGCTCCTCTATGTCTCTTTTCATGTAGTCCAGGGGAGGTACGTCTCAGGTCGTTCACACCGGCATGGACAATGACTGAGTCATACTTGTACTTGCTGTGGAGTGACCTGAGTGCTTGTGTTATGTGTTTTGTATAACACTAGACTTGAACAGGAAACTGTCCATCAGGATTTGTGGTATACCCTGTTTTTATCCATCTGTCTATCTATCTATCTATCTATCTATCTATCTATCTATCTATCTATCTATCTAGTCTACTACACACACTCAAGGCACATTTGCTTGAGACACACTCCTGATTGCCACTTGCTCTAGTTGCTAAGTGCTCTAACTCCCTCCAACCCAGTTCCTGTGCACTACCAGTAAGCTAACTATCCCTCACAGCACCCTGACCATAGCCTTAAAAACAACTCCATAAAACTAAATCTCAACTCTGAGCCAACTCCTGTTCATTCCATCAGCCTAAAATTCCCCCTCCACTCCTTAACCCTAACTCTGGCCTAAATCTCAGTCAATCCATAAACCTAAAAATTCCCCTCCCCTCACTAACCCTAAGTTTGAGCCAACTCTCAATTGCACCCTAAGCCCAAAATCCACCACTGCTCCTAACCCTAACCTAATGCTAGGTTCCAGTCACTGTCTACATCTAAAATTACCCTCCCCTCCATAAACCTAAATCCCACCTTCGTACTTCCCTTCTTGACTTACCAATTACATGTGAAGACCTTCATTGCTTGTGATCATTCCAACAGCTGCATTGCTGAGCTCACATTCTGGTTTGAGCAGCTGTTCGTTGAACAGGGAGACAGCCGCTCAAGCCTCTTGCTGCAAGCTCCTGGATGTTGAGATGCTGGGGCTTGAGTGGTTGTAAGGTCCCATATATATATATATATATATATATATATATATATATATATATATATATATCTATATATATATATTTGAAAAAAATGGTGAAAGTAGCATTTAAAGATTTAGAGATATTAATATTTTATTATCATTATTGCTGCTAAAGTTGTATGCCTTTCCATTTAAAGGCGGCATTAGCAGAAGAGTGATAACTTGTTGATACATCTGATGTTTTTAAAATAAAGAGTAATGTCTGAGCTCCAGTTCAAAATCTAAGCTTGCTGTTACCAAAAATGTTGTAAGTTGCTTAAATTAATGCTATAAGCAGACATATGTCTTTTCCCACTATTCTAATTTTGCAACAATTTCAATGCTGTTACAGAGTCTAGAACAGGAGTCCAAGTTTATTCATGTTTTAACACAATTGCAATTTGAAAATTGTATTTCATTCTCTTTGGGTTTGATGTGGTTCTCATTAAAGCTAGGGTGAGTAAATATTGTGGAATATGCTTGAATGGGGAATGGTAGGTCTGATTAGGTTCAGATGTTCAGTTTATTGGGCCTAGCTTGGTATGGATGTTACTAGAGAAAATGTTAATAAACTTTATGAAGTTTGGAGTATTTTGGATTAGTATTCTTAATTAGGGGACTCAATTTCAAAAGCACTTGCTATGGTGTAGCTCCGTACCCAGAGCATTTACACTATTCCTAATTTAGCTGCAAGTGCTTCTGGAGTGTTCAGATTCCAATAAAGGAATCAGGCCGGCTATAGCACAATATAATTTTTTTCATTAGCAACCACAATATAAAATGCATGGCATAGAAAAGATGGATCTACAAACATAATTATGCCATTCAGAAGAAGAATTTTAACAATGCTTTAGCCAAACATTTTATTTTAGGATTGTTGAAAAAGTTAAGAGAAATCCCAAGGGTAGTAAATGGAAACATTTATTAGAGTACAGGAAACTCCTCTGGCAGTTAAGACCACATGCTGCAGTGACCCATGGGTTGAATGAAAGTATTTCGATTCAACCATTGTTAAGGCTAAGGGCTGCTAAGTTATAGCACACTAAGTACTTTGATATGCTATGAAAAAATGTATCAGTAGTATTATAAAATTATTTTATGTTTATATTGATCATATTTTAGATTGACTAATAATTTTTTAACTAGGTTCATTTATTCTAGTGAGAGAATTTTGGTTTGGATGGAAACCCTTTCTGGGTAGCTGTTTCTTTAAAAATTAATTAGTATTGGTGGATATATAAGGAAATTATGTGTTTTAACTTAATATTCACATGAAGTGTGTATTGATGAAAGTGGTTAATATCATTTGTAATTTTAACACTGAGTGAATTCTTATTTTAAATAAACTTTGGGAATTTCCGGAAGCTGTTTGTGTATGAGATACATCAACTCCTTGCACTTCATACTTTGGTTACTGGTGTATTTCAGTGCAACAGTTAGCTTTGTACTTTTTACACTGGCATTGATCACAAGTAACATATTATCTGATTAAGTAAATAGGACTATATGTTGTATCATCTGCTCCACTGTATGATAGCTCTGGTACTGCAGTCACTGGGTAGGTGATAGACCTGATGCCCTATAGTACCAGGTCTGACCAACAGGTAGTTCTGGTCTCGGTCAGTAAAGGAGTTGGAGGGAGGTACCAAACAAGAAACAGGTGTATACACTGTAGTGTAGACAACAGGAGAACTTCAAATGACACATTTTTTTTAAATACAGCACCACAGCATGCTCACTGTAAACTTACAGACTTTACAATGTATACAACGCAGCATTTTTACTTGTCAAATCCAGCTATTGATAGCTATAGATCAATTGCATTTTTACTTGTTTTGCAGGCATTGTTGTGTTGACATACATATGAGGGTGTGGCCTAAATTTGGAATTGTCAGCTCAATTTGTATTTCAGAGCTGATATGAAGCCAGGCTAAATGCCTGCAATACCAGTTCTCACATGAAGGTAGAGTTGTGAGTATGAACAGCTATGGATGAATTTGTTGTTTATGAGCCTCTATTAACAATTGTCATATTATGCCAGGAATAGATAATAAGGTTCATACACATAGAATGGATCACATGACCTGCTATTGTGGGTGTATGACACAGTTGTGGTGCTGGACTAACATCAGAAAGTGTATGAAGTACTCAGACCCCCCCACAATTATTTAATTCATGTGGGGGGGGGGGGTAAAGCTGAAATTTTGTGTTGAGATAGTGTTGCCTAATGACAGGGACTCTGTGTAATGTTCATTTTAGAAACCCATTATGTTACAGATCTCAAATGCTCTTTGTTATCTATCCATCCATTCATCCATCCAGCCATCCATCCATCCATAACTCCCCTTTCCCATCTTTCCACAATGGGTCAGGTGTCCTTCCCTTCAACAGTGTCAATCATATAGAGCCATGGTTCTCACTACCACTTTTGTTCTACCATACCAAACACATTCATGCATGCACACTCACAAATAAGGCCAGTTAAGAGTGCCCAATGCGTCTAATGCATTCCTTTGGAATGTGGGAGGAAACTAGATCACCCAGAGAGGAAACCCACATGAACACAGTGAAGGTACTTCCAGTCAAGAATGAAACTGGAAAACCTTTTTCTGTGAGGTGGCAATGCTATCCTCTGTGCTAATGTGCAGCTCTTTGCAATACTACCCCAATTCTTTTCAAATACTAGGATGGTGTTCAGGATGGGGCTCTTTGCAGTGTTATCCCAATCCTTTGGAATACTGGAGATGGTATGCGTGAAGTAATTAATCAGAAAAGTAGTTTAATATCAGTATGAGCTGAACTCAGTACAAATTTTCAAGTTGCAAGAACTCCATGTTATACTGAAACATTTTAAAATCTCTTTTGGTGCTTGAATTTGAAGTGTATATTTTCTCTAGTTGCATATTTAGCTCATACCCACACATCAAAGTATAGATATTTGGTAGCAATGGCTAAACTCCAAAATGTCATAAACAGGTGCTTAGTGTTAATGGTATGTCACTTTTCTATCTCACAATGTTATGCTTCACTGGAAATAAGTGCATAGTGAGTAAAAAGGACTTAACACAATACTGAGGTGCCTCACACTACAGAGGAAAACAGATGACAAACAATTCCACAAAGCATATTACTTTCCTGCTTTTTAATTATTAATTCCATGTGTTCGTTGGGATAGTCTAACTGTGATAACACTCTTTTCCAGTGGAATCCTGAGGAGAAAAGCTCCAATTATATAAAATGGTTGTTAAGACAAAAGTAGAAAGATGTGTAATATAGTGGAAGTTATATACAAAATAAAGTAATAAAAGAAATCCAATGAATATAGAAGACATACATATTTGTAGGGCAATCAGCAAAAGGGAAGGAAGCATTTCCAAGTGAAGGAAGAGAGAAAATGAAAGAGGAGGACAAGTAAGACTGGTGAGCGGGGTAGGAATCATAGACACAGCTAGCTCATCTAGCACCCTGTGCCAGACATATGAAATTGCACCCCACCCCCTCAGCTCTTCAGGAGAAGAGCAAAAGAAATAAAAATACTTAAGCTTCCTACAGTACAGCAGCCAATCCAAACCCCAGAAAATCCATAACTCCCCACCAAGAGCAAAAAAAAAAAAAAAAAAAAAAAAACTTTGGCTTTTACTGTAGAAAGCCAATAAGCCAGTGTATACGCTTCTAACAATTGGCTTCTTACAGATACCCCCAAGTCTTCAATTAAATGGCAAAACAAAAAAGGGCTGAAGTTGGTGCAGAAAAAATGTATGCAGGACTTGGAGTTCTCATGCACGTCCCCTAGATATTGCACCTGGGCAATGGCCTCCTTCACCCCACTCTTGCTACACTACTAGTAGGATGCAGAGACCAAAAGGAAGGGGAAAAGAAAAGAATTCAATTCAAATGAAGTTTTCAGATTGTTAGGACAATTTGTAGAGTTTATCAACACAAGCACAAGTCAGATTGGAAGGTAGCTAAACCTTTACTTTCTGTGGGAATCTGTTATGATTAGGTTCACATCTAAGATCTATAGGTACTAAGCTTCATTGTCCGGCAAAATGAAGAGGTGAACAATGAATTTCCATTGTGATTATGTCATTTGCTTATCTTAATTTGATTTTGGGACTGTGTAGGTGCTTTTGGGGGGAATGTAGGTCTTAATAATAGTGGACAATGTTTAATGTCTGTTAAGTTTATGACATATGCTGTGCGGTGCTCCATAGTCCTTGCAACATGAACAGTGAACATTGAATCTCCATAGTGGTTATGTCATTTTATTATCTTTATTAGATTTTAAAATTCTGATTATAGGTTGCTTGGAGGAATGTATTTCTTAAAAAATAGTGGACAATCTTGTCTGTTTGTTCGGTTTGTGGAATATGCTATTCATTCTTTTAGTTTATTTAGACAAATTATGTTTTCTAACTATAACCAATTAATGTTTTGTAGGGCTATACAGTGCAAGACTGAGTCAGAGATGTTGGGGGCAAATTTGCCAATGTTGTTGTAAGCCTGTTCTAGTTTATGTAGTTGTTTTTCACGGATATTGATAACTATAGGTAATGAGTAGAAAAAGGTAGGAAGAAGTCATGTTTATTATTATTTAACTGTGCAATATTAGATAAATATGCTTCAGATTATTAGATCATCCCTATATTTTATGAATTTTGCAATGGTGTACTCGGTTTTTAAAAGTCCAATTTATGGTCAGTGATGACTCCAGGCTGGTTAGTGTTGGAAACTTGCTCAGTCTTGACATTTTGTTATGAGGTGCTAGAGATGTTACCAGTACCAAATAATATTATCTTTTTTATAGGGATTTAAGAGGGGTTGGGATTCATTTATCCCACGTTCAATTTTCTGAAAGGTAATTGGGCAATGTTTTGCAATTGTTTAAGGAAAATGGCATATTAGGGGAGAGTCATCTACATTCTCTGGACAGACAGTGTAGGGCTAACATTTATTTATGTATTTATTTGTTTGTTTGGCTGGTTGGTTGTTTGCTTCTTAACTTAGAGAAGTAGAATGCTGCTTATACCCACTTAAATCACGTTCTGGGCCAGAGATGCAAATGTATGTTTGATAAGCCTAGTGTCACAAAAAATATTACAGATATTACAAGTGGTTTTCAAGTCAGTTACTGTGGAAATATGTCTAAATATATGTCTCAGTCAGTTAGAAGACACTGTAAAATGAACTGTGCCTTGCATGCAATATATACAGTATATACAGTAATGCTAGCACACATAGATACTGAATATAAAATGGGTGAATGAATGCAAATGGAATATAAATGTCAGTAGCATAGTTCCATGAGTAGCCTATAATGAAAATGTGATTTATCCATTATCAAAACATTTATATTTGTAAGGTTTTTTTTACATGGTATGGAAATATAATGTCTTCTTTGATTTTGTAAGATTAATAATGCATGCTGTTCCCCTCTCTCAAACTAAGCTACCTGTAATGTTTTTCAGGACAAAGGTTCAACAACTATGAAAAATAGCTATGGAGCATTATATACTCTATTTGGTTAAACAAATTCTGCCCTAGGAGTATACTTTTAGAGCTTTTAGAGCTTATATGGCTTTATTAAATATCTATACTTCAGGACACATGCTGGGGAGCAGTCGAGCTAGTAGACTTCTGTATTTACAGCCCTCTCCCCCAGGCCCTTTTAAGCAGACGGATCTGATGAAGCTTTTGTGAAAAAGCAGACCCAACTATTTAACTGGTTCCTTCTGGGCCAGCTTTCTCCCATAACCAGGCACTGTAGAATCATTTATTTATATTTTTATTATTATTGTTATTTTTATTTTCCTTCTCCATAGTTCAGAGTAAATGTCTGAATAACATAAACTGACACTAACCATTTTACATAGTTTTTTTGTGTAAGTCTTGAAAAAGAAATTAATAATGTTTAAAAAATATCACTAGAACAGGTACCAAACACCAGTGACTCCAAATCCAAACAGAATAAGTACCACAGATGAAGGAAAATAGTCGGCTCAATGATAGAATCCCAAAGCTGGTTTAATAATCAATTCAAACACATAAACTCAATTACACACACAGCATATCCATCTAAGTTGCTAAGACTTCATCAGATATAAACTATGTTTAACCATATTTTTTTAACTTAAAAGATGCTGTTTTCAGCAGTTTGAATTCCATCTCAAACTATACCTTTATGTTATATCATTGTTTTCAGTAAAACAGTATATTGACAAAGGATATGGGACTTTTACTGTGTTTTTAACTTCCATTCTTTCCCAAATTAAGAGATTTTTTCCCAACTATGAGACTCTCCCATCTACTACCACACAGAGTTCAAGTCATACATTTGCTCCAATAAAATGGCTAGATTTTTTTGCACCTCCTTCTCTCTAGCCAACCTCCTGACTGCAGATAGTGTGGTTTCTGATTCATACAATAGCCACCTGTTCCTCCTTTCGGGACCATCTGGGCAGAGTTATCTTGCACCAATTAAATAACTCCCCCTGCCTACCACACACAGCTCAACTCAAAACATATTCCCCAGTCAGACAGCTATATATTTTTTCGTGCCACCTTTCTTTAGCCAACCCCCTTACTGCAGTCAGAGCTCTTTCAATTTGCAACATAGCTGCCTGCTCCTCCTATTGGAAACATTTAGGCAAGGTGTTCTGGCCCCAATTAGTTATTTTGTATGCTTCTCAACTGCTACCTACTCCCTCACATTAGGCAGTGCTGATCTGTCAGGAAGTTTTTTCAAGCCAGGGTTATTCCATCCAATCAGGACCTATGGAAGGTTGTTCCATCTCCCTATTAAAAAGAAAAATCCTCAGTATTTTTCATTTACTGTTCCCCATAGGTGCATCCAGACAAATATGCCTGCCAATTCCACTTCACAAAAGCCCCTACCAATCTCAAAATTTTGTTTCTCTGGGCTGAACAATCTCAGACATTTTATTATTCCTTTTCCATGATCGTGCAGAGCTCCTTGCATGTACTATTAGTGGTCACTCTTCTGACCTATCAGCAAGCTCTTGTACAAGTTTTTAACGAATAAAATAAAACCTGTTTATTCTCAAAGACATGAACATTTATAATCAGAAATGTTAATCAGATTATTTTATGTACACCTCATGTTGAATATTAATGACAATAAATATTCCTTGCATGAATATATATAAAGAGTCCATCTGTAATGAACATTAAATAAAACTGCTCATCTTGTCAGCATATAAGAAATAAAGCATTTCATGGAACTTCAGTGTTTTTATTTATTTTCTGGAACTCAGTTAATGAATGAATTATTTTTAACTGTGTTGATAACTGTCTTTTATGGAATTACTCTACATTTCTCTACTGTTTGGTGCCTACTAGCTTGGTTTTATTTTAATGGTATGGAAATATGCCATATTATAGGTTCATACTTCAATGTGTACTTATTAGACTATTGATTTGTGAGTATCTCAAGAGACCTAGAAACGACTATTGATCTATGAGTATCTTAAGAGACCTAGCTTTACATTCCCATGGTAGCTTCTGACTTTCATATTTTGCATAGAATTAACCAAAAGATGGTCAGAACATGGCTAGGTTGATATATTTGCATGTTTCTCCTATCCATGAGGGACAGGAGTGCTAAACCAGAGGTGAATTTGTGGTTACCCATTCATTCATCCAGTTTACATTTAAACAAAGTAAGAGAAGTATTTTGCTTTATGTGGAGAGGAAGACAGTTCCCTAGAAGCAGTATGCTCTATGATACAAACCTGGCCGTGCAACGTATTCTATTTATTTTGTAAAAGAGTCTGAGATTCCTTAAGTGGTGTTTGTGATAGCATTGAACTTGTGAATGTGTAATATGCCAGAATATGGTCTGTTAAAGTTCCATAAGCAAGGTACATGTCACTTCTCAGTAGCCTTTCCGACACAGAAAAGAGGGACAAGGCTTTGAGACATTTTGTTTAGTTTTTTTACAGTTTAGACCCTTGAATTTTCTTAGTGAGTAAGCATTGTAATCATTCCAGGTACATACCAAAGGGGGCATTATACTCTTATGATCAGTGTAGTGAGCGCCAAGTAATATTGTACATATATGGGGACTGTGCTCCCAACGTCTGGAACTATTTTGGAAAATTAACTTTTTGTGCAGTGTAGAGTGTTGGAATGTTTCTGAAGAGTGTCTGAAACTGCACTGTTAGACTGAAGTGGACAGTGGTGGATTATTGTTTGCAATTTATTTTTAATAGTAGGCAAAAATTATAACTCTTATTTTGTGGATGAACATAGAGTTGGCTGTTTCTTAATGGACAGGTGAACATTTTGTTTTTAGGAATCTCATGTCTAGAGCATAATTAATTCCTCTACCTCTAGGGGAACATAAATGCACTTCACAAGAGATTTTCAGGTTGTTCATGACAGAAAATGTCACCAGGGAAAATATATTCTTCATCAAGCTGAACAGATATCATAAGCTACCGTAATGGTATGATCATGATCTGGAATATTAACAAAGCTCCTATGTCAAGGTTCAGTCCTTGTTTCTAGTTATAGTCTGTGTGTTATGTGTGTGTACTTCCAGTATTTGCATGTTTTTTCTTTAAGTACTCAGGTTTCATCCTTCACTTATTAATTTGCTACTTGACTGGCTACTTTAATCTGTCTATATGTATTCCATTTGCCTTTTCTTTTACATTTTGGATCAAAGAGGTTAGAGACCAGGCACAGTCAGTTAACTGTAACCTACTGTTTGTAATTAATTAACTGTAAATTAAAAACGGCAGCCCATACATGTGACATTTTATAAAAATCAGAGACATCTTTAAGTTGGCTCTAAATCAGTGCATCAGAGCTCTGACTTGATTTAGGGAATCAAATAACTACAAAATGATCATATATATCCCTCATTTTGTATGGCAAAGCACTTTGTATAAACAATATGTTATACAATGGTCGAGAGTTGTCAGCTAGTTTTTCACAAAAGCAACGTCAGTAAAAATACAGATTAGAATGTGGATAAAAATGCATGCATGTAGTACTGGAAACATAAAATTAATGCAGCAACAGTTTTGACAGATGTTAAAAATGCATCTGACTCTTCTGACTGGGAGTTTATCAGAGAGTTACTTTAAATATATACAATCCTCCAGTTCCTCTATTCTCAAGTGTGTCTGTATACTAATCTTCTTGCCCTTGTTTTCACAATTGACCTTTTATCTCTGTCCATACTATTGCAGAAGGGCATTAGTCAGGATAACCACTCACACAATTACTAGACGAAAGAGAGGCGAGAGGATGGTCAATCAGATGAGTCAATGCAAAAAAAATCAAAACAATAAATACATAAATACAACTCAATCAATATTTAGTTAGATTAATAAAAAAAAAAAAATTAAAAAATCCTTTGGTCAAAAACTCTATGGCTTCCCCCCTGCTCTATCCTGGAACAAACTACTCATATCTCTTACAAACATTACCCATACCCTTACATTCAAGAAAGCACTAAAAAACTCTTACTTAGCTCCAGGATATGTCATTGCCATCATCCCACTTGATTCCTTTCGTCTATCCTCCTTTCCTTACCTTACTTGTCCCTGTCCCTATCTGTCCCTCCATCTTCATTTTCTTCTTTTCTTTTCTTCTCTTCATTTTATCTTGATATGTTATTTTAGGTTTCACTTTATAATCTCGAAATACAAAAATATCAAATTTTAGTATTTCGAGACTATAAAGCCAAAAGTGCAGTTACACGAAACTGCATAATGCTGAATGTGGAAATGAATCCGCCTTTGTGTTATCACGTTTGTGATGTGCGGTGCAGTTTGTGGATTTAGCTGCGGATTCAGGTAAGTGGTGTTCTTGTAAGGGTATTGAGTAGGGACTTTAGTGTGTGTGAGTGAGTGTAGTGGTGGATTTTATGTGTTTGTGTTTTAGTGTGACCTCGGTGTTAGTATATATAAGTAGCGGGGGGGTGCGGGGAGTGCACACCCCCCACATGGTGGGTGCAAGTAGGCTTGACCCCTGCTTATAAGTAGGGTAGGCATGTTTGTTTGTTATGTTGTTTGTGTTTTTTATTTGTGTGTTGTAGTGTCATTAGGTAGGTGTATGTGTGCTTGTTTGTGTGGTGGTGTGTGTATTTGAATGATCGCGATTTTGAATTTCGCGGTTGTGGGTGTCGTTTTTTTTGGCTTTTGGCTTTATAGTCTTGAGATACTAAAATTCGGTATTTTAGTATTTTGAGATTATAAAGTGAATCCATAACCACTACATTTATATCTATAGTATGCCAAATTCAGTTTATTAATCAATATGTCATTACTTTTGTATATTGATTACAATTCTAATGTGTATACCTTAACCTGTTTAATAACCTGCATTTGCTATTGCTATTACTACACTACTTAATTGCATTTTTTATATTGTACTCCTAATAACGTCAAATTTTGTCAATTTGTACTGTTTACTTATAACATTCTTAATTGTGTTGTTGAGCTTTTCTCCCTGGACCTCTGCTGAAAAAAGGCATTTGGTCAGTTGGACTAGCCTAGTATCACATGTCAAAATAAATAAATAGGATGTAGTTGCTCCTCCCTCAGATGTTTTTTTTTTCCAAAAACAGTGAGGTAGAACAGTTAGGATAGGATGTGAAGTTATTGTTACTCTGACTACTCAAGGCAGGTGAAATTATTTAATTTTATTTTTATGAAGATAGAATTTACCTGAGGCCTGCTAATAATACCAGAAAGGCTACTGTTCTAACAATATGTTCTGTTACTTGGAGGCCAGTCACTGCATCAGTATTGTTTTTGGCAGGTTGGAAAAAGTCTTAGCAGAAATCTGTTGCTGTGGGAGTTGCTTTCACTTTCTGCAAAAGCAGAATATGATAAACTGTTAAATTAGATTCAACTAAAGCAGCATTAAAATCTGAGCAGTTTCAATACCACAGTACTGGCACTCTAATGGCAAAAGTGTCTGCAGTGCTGAAGATATTTCAGTAGTTTCTTTTGATTTTTAAGTAATGCTTTGCATTAGTTATAAATAAAGGTATCTTCTTTTTGTTGCTTTTAGAAACTTGAGTGAAATTCAACTGTGGAAGTGCCTTCGGCAGTAAGATATTCCTAACACATTTACAGGAAGAAATCTGCAGGGCAACTAGAAAGTAAAATAATTCAGATTATTTGGTGGATGAAATGCGTAAATAAAGTACTATTCTTTTATGCAAAGCTGCACTAGCATCCTCATGCAAATAAAACTTTCTAACAAATTGAATAGTTTTAAACCACTGCTTAAACAACATCTTCACAAATCCTGACCCTGCACGTGATCATCACAAGGTTAAGACTTTGAGATCACCCTGCAATACTCTCCAAATACTTTCCTTAAATAGAATTCTCTCAACCTCTTACTGACATGACAAAATACATTTTTGTACATAACTGCTGTCTGTACAATCCATTAGGTTGCATGTGAGTTTCCTCTTTAGTAACTTCCACCTCTATAAAATATTAGGATGTATAAATGTAACTACTGTCTGTGTATAAATGTAAATAGAAATGTAACTACTCTGTGTTTAACAGAAATGTAGTATAATGCAATGTAAGCAAATGGAGCTTTTCTCCCCAGGCCTCTGCTGAAAATGATTCTTACCTAGTTGGACTTTCCCGGTAAACAAAGACAAATAAATAAAAATAAATAAATAGTTATAGAAGTTTACATCCAGTAATTAAACGATAATTAGACACAACATGGAATTAATGCACAAGCAGTGTGTTGTCCTCTTTCTGTCTGGTTTACTGACAATGGTATTGTTTGGGTTACACAACCCTAGACTAGTTTTAATAAGGTAATGACATATAAGCTTCTAGGAAAAAGCATTCCCATACTTAATAGTAAATGTACAAAAGATGCAACTTTTCCACCTCCAATAAAATTTAAGAACATTTCACAAAAACGTACAAGGGACAAACGAATATGTCTTTAGAATATGTATAACTCTGCATTAAATTGACATTTGTTCTCCGAAAGATCGTGTAAGATAAATGCAGACTACTGAAAAAAATCAGTGTTGCTATTACTAACAAAAAATACAAGTGGGTAAGATGTTCACATTATCTAAAATCCTTTTTCAAATGTGGCATCTACCAAACCTGGACAAATCCAGTACAGCCTACAAAATCCAAACATTAGTGTCTAATTTTCTGTGGGATAAATCCCAACCTAGAATAAGCAGAACACAAACTATCACTGCCAACTGAATGATGAGGACTGGTACCCCAAATCTTCAAGAAGTATAATGAGAGGCAACAGCAAACTGCCACTTCACTCAGTTGTGATTCAACCCTCATCCTATTTGATTCAAAATGGCAATGAGTGAGAACTTACAGCTAGGAAGAAGAATTCAAGATGACAATAACATTTAGGACCCAGGAGATGGGGAATCTTGGGAGCAAATAAGGTATGTAAGTGGGGTCACCAATTAAATAAAAGAACTCTATGGAAGATGCTATGGAGTATAAGGGATTTTCTTAAAGAAGACAACCCTGGATATTGGATTAATTGAGCTGTCTAGTATTCTATTCTTAATCAACATCTGGGAGATAGAAAAGCAGAAAATTAAGGATCTCACAACCTAGCAAGCTAAGTTTAAAGGCAATAAATGCCTATGGTGTTAGCACATGCAATTACAATCTAAATTAAGTAGTCCAAGCTATATGAGGCAATTAAAGAAGATGAAAATTAAAAAGAAAATGATCAGGTTGCCAATCACAGCCAGTTTGTTAACGTGCTTGAGAATTATATTCAAAAATTTCACTTTGAAAACACTGAGCACATTAACATATCGGTTATGATCAGGAATCTGAACATAATTCTTTGTAGGAATGTAAACGGCTTTACCAATTTGAACGTTTAGACACATTTAGTACAGTCATACAGAGTAGACAGAAGTGAAGTGTTTTAAAAGCTGTGAGATACCCAGCTCTGCTTCAGCTTTTTTAGCTTTTTCAGCATGAAGGGTATTACAATTTTAAATGTCATGTGTAATGCATGTTTCAGTGCAAAATTCCATTGTAACAGCTGTCAGATGTGCATTACAAAGTTTGTGTTTCATACATCAAAAAGTGATTATAACATCAAAAAGTGCATACTAAGTTTATCAGTTTTGTTCATCTTTTGAGCATAATCAGCACAATCCATATGTACGTGTGTGTGTGTGTGTGTGTGCGTGCGTGCGTGTGTGTGTGTGTGTGTGTGTGTGTGTGTGTGTGTGTGTGTGTGTGTGTGTGTGTGTGTGTGCACATGGATGAGTGTGTGTGGGTGTGTGCATGTATGAGTGCATGTGTGGTTTTGTATGTGTGTGTGTGTGTGTGTGTGTGTGTGTGTATATATATATATATATATATATATACAACTGTTTGTTACAGTCTGGTAAGCAGTTACAAACTGGATTACTACTGCTATATGCTTTGAGCACTGGCAAAATTGTTTAAAGACCAAATGCATTTTTTGTCTATTGTGACACAGTAAATACAAGCTGAAACAGATTATAATCTATTTATTTTTGTCAAATTAAGCATAAAAGATATTCTATAGAGTTATGTATATTACTTTAGCACATCACACTTTGATTGTCAAGCTGTTACTCAGTACTTAACTTAATAATTTACACCTATCCTTTCCAAAGCTAAATACCTTCCAAATACTTCATACTCATTATGTTTTTATTTTCATACCTTCAATACCAAACCAAACTGTCATGCAGTTATGAAAAAGATGCACGTAAACAGCTGTCTGATAAAAAGCATTTTGAGCACTTCATTTTGAAGTAATTTTACAAGCCCCTGAGTCCAACACACGCCTGATGCACTCCCTACATATAGACATATATTGTACTGGGTTAACATCTGCCTTATCTAAGCACCGCAGAGGAAAGAACTGAAAAGTTTCTAGGGATTCAAGCCTGTCAATGGATTTTGTGTGGGGAAATTTAAAAGAAAAAATGCCATCGCCTTGCAATTACATCTACCATATTCTAGACAGCTGTAAGTCCATGTCACATATAACACATAACGCATGACTGTGCAGTAAGATGAAAGTGGTAAAGGTAGGTTTGGAACCTCAACTCTGCATGAACTGAAAGACCTCCTTCTGTTAATTGTGTTTTGTTGTGGTCCTTACCAATCTGACCATAAAACACTATCCACTCTCTGTCTTGCAATAGCCATTTACCACATAGCATTATCCAATCAGGAGCCTTCTTTTCCCAGAATGTTTTTCTTTCAAAAATCATCATTATTGTAGATGGCAATGGATAGTGAAATTCTAAAAGACAGAAAGTTCTAATCTATGATTGGTTTAGCTTTAATCTATGATTGGTTTAGCTTTAATCTATGATTGGTTTAGCTTTCCATTTTCTTTTCCCAGCCTACTGCTCATGTACTGGCTGGCTAGCATGATATAAATCCTCCTATATGAACTCTAAAGGTCAATGGATATTCGTGCATACCACAGCTCAATATTTTAGGTGATAATATCACGCATTTCATTCCATTTGAAATGCATTGATTTCTTGGTCATAGATTTTATATCCACTGATATATTAAGATAGTGGAGAATCCTAGAAGTTATTCAGATGGTGGAAGACTTAGGAGACAAGAATCAAACTATGAATAAACAATGAAGAGGATTAGATTTGTGGGTACAGCCGATACTGTAATGCAAAATCGAAACAGACAAGTGGTTAGTTATGTTCTCTTTTGCACAATAGTTCTCTATTAGTAGGAAAATGAACGCTGTGTAATCCTTCTCTGTGCAAACACTGCTTTCTGAGACAGTCTGTTATAATGGCAGCAGGTGTAGTGTGACTTGCAACATCAGAGGACAAGTTTTGCATTACTCTGGGCATAAATGATGATATAGTAGATTCAGTACTGGAATATGGCATAGTTGTAATTATTATGTAATACAAGAAGCACTCTGATTATGATCCAGAAATTATCCCAAAATAACATGGTTATAAACAGATTATTACAGAAAAATGCAAAACCCTAGTGTTAACAAGCTTGTTATCACTAAGTTCTTACATATGAACCTTCTTACGAAAGAAAAATATAATTTTGCTGCACAGATGACATTCACAAAGAAGCGGGCCCTACAACCGTGGATGGGCACTTTCCTGCTATGTCTGCATCCAGCTTGGTGGACATGGGCACCCTGAGGCAATGTAGCAATTGCCTTATGTGCACAGATTACCACTTAATTCTTGAACAGACAAATACAGTATGTGAGAGGTATAAGTTACACATTGACACTGGAGGCTAAACTCTCACATGCAGACAAAAAAGCAACAAACAAGTTATCAGTGACTCACACACATCACTCACCGCATCCACAAAGGAACACAAACATAGACCCACATATGCAGAGTTCATCACATATAACTTATCCAAATCTCAAAGGTCTTTCAGACACAGTCCTCAAAAACTCTGCATGCACACAAAGAATGCAATTCTCATCAAAGCATATAGAGCCACATCTTATTGTGTCTCAACTACCAAGCCCATAAGGTGATTCACTTTACAACTCAATATTCTGATCATAGGAGAATCGATTTTGAGACACACTGATATCCCTCTTGCCAGGCTGGATAAGGAGAAGGTTACCATTAGTTTCTTGTCTAGTCCCAGAATCTACTAGTACTAACTTACTCCTAAGTAACAGTATGAGTGAGTTATAGTCCATGTGGATGTGAATGACCTCCTTGGACAATAGGAAGAGAGACATGATTGATCTCTTAGAATATGTGTCACAGGTAGGTATGAGCATACCAGTAAATAATATTCGATCATCTCCAGAGATAATATCACCATACCAGCAAAAAAAAAACAATCGACTTTAACCATTGACGTAGCTACTTGTGTCATTGCAAAGGGGTCCAATACTTGTCAGCCTGGGAGGAAATGGTTGCCACTCTGCTTTGCCAGGAATGGTCTTCACGTGTCACTTCTATGTTTTTGGATATTAGCCAAAATATAGTATACCCACACAGTGATTTTTAGTTATTTTCAAACAGGCAAAACTTACAAAATAATAAAAGCTACTCAAGACAAACTAAAGGTGTTACTGCTCATTGATAGGC
The DNA here is from genome assembly GCF_019279795.1 of Protopterus annectens. NCBI lineage: Eukaryota > Metazoa > Chordata > Ceratodontiformes > Protopteridae > Protopterus > Protopterus annectens. The sequence continues at coordinate 857,437,110 of NC_056729.1, read as the reverse complement.
ATCTCAACAAGAAACTGCACTCCCTGGAAGTTCTCATCACCCTGGAGAATGCTGATATCTGTGCAGTTACTGAAACATAATTCAAAGCCATGGGAAGTAAAAGCAGAGGTATATCTATCAACATGAAGGATAAGCATTCCTCAACGCTGGTCAAACAATATGACATGCTTGAGCAACTCCATGTCCAACTAATTACGGGAAAAGCCATTATCATATTCTTGCTAGCTACAGGTCTCCCATCATTAACCAGGAAACCCAAACATCATACCTGAAGTTACTAGAATCACTCACCATCCAGTGGAATACCATACTCATGACTGATTTTAACTACCTCTCCATTAACTGGGAGGCATATATCGCCACTAACATCAGGCCCAAAGATTTCTTAACTTTGTAAATCCAAATGCCCTGGAGCAGTTACTCTGCACTCCTACTAGGGGATCAAATATCCTAGATGTGGTACTCACAAATATAGGAGAGTGCTGCACTGCCCCCCCCCCCCCATGTGATGTTCTCACTGGTAAGATCAAACCACAAAGTAGTCTCCCTTGAAATAAAGGTAAAACTAGTCCTCCCACCTAACTCCAAAAAGTTTAAGAACTTCTCTAAGTTAAATTACCCCCTATTAAGGGACAACATAGCAAGATCCCATGTTCCCCCAAATTCAGAAAATACAGAAACCTATGCATAGGTGTAGCCCTGTATGACCATATAAACATCTGCACAGAAAAAGCAGTACCAACCTTGAAATAAATCCAGGTCAAATGGCAAAAACAAGCCACCTTGATGGACCCCTGGTATTAATAAGTTCTACAACAAAAGAAAGAAAATCTTTTTGAGTAATAAGAGGAATGTGCACAACAGAGCAAACTGTCCCTCATTAGTCTAAACAAGTTAATCAAGGAACTAATCAAGTCTCTGAATGCAGCCTTTGACATAAAAATAGTTTCCAAAGCTAAGGATAACCATAAGGCATTTTTCAGTTATGTTCAGAATCTTAAGGCCAACACCCACCAATATGCAGAATTAGTTGTAGATGGCTCACTTTTACACAACCAGGAAAAAATGTATCAAATCTGCTCGCCAACAAATTCAGCTCAGATTTCACCTCCTCATCACCCCCAGTTCTTCCCCAAGAAATACCCTCCACCACTCCACTGCCAATTATCACTAAAGAATAGACTGCTGCTGCACTCTCAAAAGCTAGAAACATGGCATCAGTGGTGCCTGATGATATGCCAGGTTGCCTCTTAAATAGCTTAAATCAGGACTTATCAGGCCCATTATGATCTATATTTGACCACAGCCTCTGGACTGCCTTTGTCTTGACAGAGTGAAGAACAGCAACAGTCAAACCTCTGCATTTAGAGGAACCATCTACTGACCAGAGAAATTACAGGCCCATAAGTTTGACCAGTCTTATATTATAAGGCCATTGAAAGAATAATCATGGGCCTGAAAAATACTGATATAAGACACCTCGGAACCCTGGACCTAACCCAATTCAGCTTTGTTAAGAGCAGATCATACTTACCAAATTTGGGGGATTTTTCTGAGATAGTGACAAGGGCCATGGATGAGGTTACAACAGTACATACCACCTACCTTGACCTGACCAAGGCATTTGACACAATTCCCCACTCAGGTATTATGAATAAACTCACAAGACTAGGCGTAAATCCCTACATTACCGGATGGATAGCCAGTTGTTTCACAGACAAGATACATGGTTAAAGTGGGTGAATCCAGAGACAGCAATAGGCCACTTACTAGTGGTGTGCCACAAGGCTTAGTGCTAGGATCACTCCTGTTTGAAATATACTTCTCTGAAGTCAAGGCTAATTTGAAAGGCCTCTGGATGACAACATTTGTCAATGACTGCAAGCTGGTGGTAATCACTGAATCCCATAATGATGTAGATATCCCTCAGGAGGGTCTAGATCAGACAAATAATTGGTGCCAGAAACATGGCCTAAAACTAAATGTGAAAAAATGCATTATCATACCATTTGGGATGTCAAATACCTCTGCAAATGACAACATCAATAGCACACCCTTAAGAGTAGACTCAGAGGTGAGAGATCCAGATACACAGATAGCTAGCAGCCTGAATTTTGACCCCCATGTGTCCACAGTGCCAAGGAAGTCCTTCTATGTAGCACAACTTATAAATGAAGGTATAGCATCCAGATCCAAGGAAATTATAGTCCCACTGTACTCATCCTTCATTAGACCAGTAAGCGAGTACAATGTGCCATTTGGCATGCACCTGACTAGGCACTTGCAGTGCCGGGGCAACGTCTTAGGTTCTCAAAAAGAAAATGCAGGGTGTAAACAACATGTCCTTTGATGATAGACTACAGCCCTATTCCCTTTACTCTGTCTCCTACTGACTATAAAGGGGTAACCTATGCCTGACCTACAAGGCACTTACAAATCCAGCCCCAATGAAGCTGCTACACATCTGTAAGTCAAGCAGCATGAGTGTCACTAGATCTAAGGATCTAAACTTGGCAACTCATGCAAAACATGCTGGAGAGACAGATATGTGTCTCAGAGATTGCCCCTTCTTTGGAGCAGTCTTTCTATTCACATTAAGCAGAGCCCTTCCCTGGCCCTCTTCAAACACAGTTTGGATCACTCGATGGGGAATCATAAATTCACACTTGGTGTAAGACCTTTGTCCTTATGGATAGGGACAGTCTGAAAGATACTCAAGGCATAGGCACAAATCCACACCATCCTCTTGCCCCTAGTTGCCATATATTAGGTGAAATTGGGTTATGTTGGCTGGGCTTGTAAAGGTTCTTAAACCATTAGCCTAGCAAATCTCTTATGAACCTATGAATGATTATCTATAACAATGTACTACATAGTTTGCTGTGAAGTGCTAAATGATAAATGGAGATCATGTTCTGTATTTAATACATACCATACTGTGTATATTAACAAGGCCTTCATACTTATGAATTGCTTGCAGTTAACTAAAATGCTTTTGCACTCTACACATCTTTCTAAAGTTGAACTAGTGACATCACAGTGCTCCTTTCTACATACTGATGACAGTTCAATTTTAACATCTTGCAGTAAATATACTGCAGCATTTCCTATAAGCATTGCTTTCTCTTTAGAACATGGCATTAACCTATGATCCCTTGTTCATTAGAACATGATCACGTGTTCATTGTGCTGGAATTTTGCAACACTGCTACACAAAGACAAAAAACATATAGCATGTGGGATCAGTTTAAGAAGTTCATAACTCTTCACAATTTTCTATGTAGTTTGCTTAATGTGTATGTGAAGTATGCCTTGGAGCTATGCCAGAACGACTGAGTGAAAGGGAGATCCCCTGACTCCATGTGATTGGTCCAGCCACAGCATGAGCAGTTATTTGATAAAAATGTTGTATAATATGTTGGACATGACAATGTCTGTAAGAAAATTTACTGTTAACCTTATTACACTGATAGTCATCTGGTTGAACAGCAGCAGTGTCTCCATAGGCAGACTGGCTTTCAATGATTCCCTTCCCAATACACTGATGAGCTGAAGCACAAGTCTCAGAGAGACCCAAATGTGGCATATGACTATGTATCTTACACAGTCACAAAACTGTTTCGTATGTGGCCTTAGTCATTTCTCATAGTGTACCCATATCAGGCAACAGTATTTAACATTTTATAGTTTATTTGCTCCATGCTCAGTCGATCTGCTTAAACATGATAGTGACGAAATGACTGTGAAATCTGCTTTACAAGTCAACTTAGCAAGAATGTATTTAGGCAAGGCAAAGGATGTCCTCATTAGGCCAGTCACTGAGTATAATGACCCCTTTGGTATGTATCTGTCCAGACACACTCAATAAATGTAACTCCCACAGAGATACCTTATTACAAGGATTCAAGGCCCAAACAACATGTCCTACATGAACCAGCCCAAAGCTCTATCACTATATTTGGTGTCTTACAGACTGCTAAGAGGTGACCTGTATCTGGCATACAAGGCATCCTCTGACCCAGTACTGATAAATTTACTGCACATCAGCTAGTCAAATGGCATCAGAAATAATCTACCTAGGGATGTAATCCTTTTCTGCAACATCAACAGAATGATTTGGAGGAACATGTTTATCTCTCAAAGAATAGCACTGGTCTAAATACACTTCCCATCCATATTCCAGTTGGATCTATGGATGGGAAACAGAAAATTTACCCTTGGGCTGCACCCCTCACTAATAAAGGACAGAGGCAGTTCCTAAATGCTTTATCGCATGCATGGGTCCCCTCAAATTATCTGTGGTATTATCCCAGTTATTCCCATTAGGAATAATATATAATTACCAACCATGGGATGGATAAGGTCAATCTCTAACCAAATGGGATAGGTTAATTCAAACACAAAAAGGGAAATTGGCAAGGCTTAAAATGGCCTATAGCAGCAGCTAGCTTAGTACTTACCTATGGACCTACAAGGAGGTCAGACATAAACATTCATTAGTGTAGGCAGATGTATTCAAGCACATCTAAGGGACATATAGGGGGTCATCATTTTATGTATACTGTCACAGGCACAGACTCACATACACAAGTACACATCCACTCTACTCACACAGATTTACACCACCACCACTACCAGCCAGCATCATCATCATCATCATTATCATCAGTCCCATTTTTACTCAGAGTTGGGTTATTGTTTTACCGAGCTTCACTTTTCTGTATTCAGAGCTACTCTCTTACCTTCTTCAGCACTCAGAACTACCTATCACAGGTCTTCTCTTGAGCAATGCATCCACCTCTTGGCTGAATATCCATGCCTCCACTTCCCTTCTTCCTGCCCATTCCAAATATGTTTCATGCAATAATATTCTTTTCTGCGTGTGACTGTACCACTGTAATCTTTTTGTTTCACTTTCACTGTAACTGGGGTTACTTTGCCTTCTACTTTGGTGTCCTCCTTTCTTAGTCTTCCCCACTATGTGCATCCTACTGTCATTCTCAGACACATCACCTTTGTCACATCAAGAAACCTCATTTGCTCTGCTTTTACTGCCCAGGTTTCTGTGTCATGCAAAAAACACTAGTTGCATGAATGTTTTATGCATGCTACTTTTTAATTTCTTTCACTGTCATCTGACAAGCCGTATCCCTAACACATTCTGACAATTGGGTACAGCACCTGGGATGTTGTCCATGACCTTCTCATTAAGTCTTCCTTTCTTCTCAACCATACCTCCTTGAATTTATTCACCTGTTCTACTGTTTTCCCTTGTATCTCAAGTTTAGGCTTCTTCTGATTTCCCCCATTTACTGTGATAACCATTGGCCTTTATGTACTCAGTTTCATCCCACATGTCTTCAGTTTCTGCATACCAGTACAATGTAATTTGCTGTAGCTCCTGTTTGGAGACTGCATTTACTCCCACACTGTTTACATGCAATGGTATTATTCATCTGTCCCCTTTGTACTGTTTACTAATGTGTCCATCAACAGGATGAACAAGCATGGGTTCAGAGCTGAACCCTGATGTGCACCCACTCCTTCTGGGAGCCATTCTGTGAATCTAAACACTGTTCATATTTCTGTCACTGCTCCACTGTACACATTCAGCACTTCTTCTACCAAACTTTATGGGACACCAAATCATTGGTTGCTTGACCAAATCAGCTTTCTTGGGATCCTGTCATATGCTGTTCTTCAATTACAGGAGTGTTTACTTGCACTCTTTCTTCATCTCCTCCTTCTTCTCCAATATCCTGTAGTTGATGCAGTGGTTAAGGTTGCGAGCTACAGTTTCTGAAGTACATGGGTTGATTCCCTAAGCCCTCATTTGCTTCTTGTGTGACCTTAAGTAAATCAATTACAAATACATTCTCCCTACAGGAGTTCCTTGTTTTCTTCAACAGTACATCTGGATTTTTTAAATTCACCCACTCCCTATCTAATGTTAAGATTGATTATCTTGATGTCAAATTATACAAGGATTACAGTAATCAGTGTTTTCATTCTAAATTGTTTAGAAAAAGTACCTTTTCTAATTACTACCTTCATTTTAACAGTGGGCATCCATTTTATCAAAAGAAGAGGATAGTTAAAGGACAATATATCAGGGCCTCTAGAATGACCACGGGTAGGGGAATGTTTTTGGAGAAAGTTGAATTTCTTACTATTCTGTTTCTTGAGAGAGGTCATCCCAGAGCCCTTTTGGATATTTTGGCCAAGGACATTATTAGGGATTGGGATACACTTTACCGTCCACTCTTGGGACTGGGTAGAACAACTGAAGGGCAGGCTAAGAAGGTTGATAAGAATCATCACTGTGCATTTGTATATATTTATTCCATGACTTCCATTCAGGTTGAAGACATTGTGAAAAAACACTGGGCTATTTTAAAGGTTAATGATGACACCAAAAACTATCTCCCAGACAACCCTATTTTCTGTTAGGAGAAGGGACATTAACCTAAAGGAATTATTTGAATAAAAGGACGAAGTAAAAAAGAATTTTAGTAAGGAAAAGATACTGGGGACTCACGGATGTGGGTATTGCAAACAGTGTAGTTACATGTCTAACAAGATGGAGGTGTATATACCATCTAGGAAATATTGTGTGAATTCTAAGGACTCCTATAATTGTAACACCAAAGGAGTAGTTTATCTAGTAGTATGTGAAACCTTTAGCAGTTTTTACATAGGTAAAACTGAGAGGGTTTTAAAGAACAGAGTATATGAACACATGTACGACATCTTCAGGGCAAAAGAATCAAACACCCTATACAAACATTCTAGAACATGTACTGACATGAAACTAAATTTTTTTGTGCTGAAACAAGTAGTGGCTGATCCTCGGGGTGGTTGTTGGGAGGCCAAGCTTGAGTACAGGGAGCTTTTCTGTCAACTCAGGTTGGATTCAGGAAGAGCCCCGGGTTTGCATGAATATATAAGTATTAATAGTGTATTGAGGCTCAGAGCAGCTAAAGTGTGACATGGGGGATTTGTTCCAGTGAGTCTTGAACAATGAATTTTGGTTTAGTAATATATTTATATTTATTAGATTACTGTTATAGAAAGTTTTTTTATATTTGTATGTATATATATATATATATATATATATATATATATATTTTTTTTTTACATACATTCATTGTATGAATTTTTAGCTAAAACAGTATAGCAGGATATGTTTACTGCATTTCATGTTTAATTGTTTGTGCCTTTAAAATATGTGATACTTAATTGGGCTAATTAATTGAATTTAACCTGTGCTGTTATAAGTATTGTTCTGATGAAGCCTGGTGGATCTGGCTGAAAGCGCTTAACCTGTTTGTGTGCTGCTGCTGAAGATTAAAGTTTTTAAGATCAAATACTGTAGTGGAGTCACCTTATTTTAGTGGAAGCTGTTAAACTACATATTCTACACCTTGCTGTGCCAACTCAAGAATTGGCTCTGTTGTCCTGCCTTGCCGTGAGTTTCTGTTGCTTTTTACAGTTTCGTGGAACTGGTTTGGTTGTTCTTGGTTTCGCAAATATAATTATTATTATCTTTCTCACTGCAAACATTTGGTCAGTGGTACTGCATCCTAACCTGAATCCAAACTGTGTTCCTGCCATCTTACTTTCTACTACTCTGCATTTTAATATATCAGTCACCCTCTGCAGTACTTTCATGCATTGTTTGATACCTCAGTATTTCTCACAGATGTAACTGTCCCTGTTGCTGTAGCACAGTGGTACTAGAGTACTTTTTCTCCAGTAATCTGGGCTATATATCTCCTCATACTGCAAAAAGTATCCTCAGGAATCCTTTCTTCCCTAATGCCCCCCATTATGAACGACTTCACCAGAGCCTGCTACTTTCTCTGACATTATCTTCCTTTGTGTACTTTGTACTTTTATAGTGTATTACTTCTTCTAGAATGGGATCTCCTTCCTCTTTCATGGTAGGCTGTGCATGTACATGTACATCTTCTGCAGGGTTTTCATTATTCAGAAGCATGCTGAAGTAGTCCAGCCATTTACTTTTGGTGTCCTCTAGATTGATAAGGAGATTATTGCTGGCCTATCATAGTAATGCATTTGATGGATATCTTCTTCTCTTAATGTCTTTGCCTTACAACTTGATAGAGATTCCTTGTGCCATCTTCTGAACCACTTTACAGAAGTTGGTAGATTTTTCTTTTTTATGCCTTTTCTACTTGAACTACATGCTAACCACTTCTGTAGGTAATCTTTTTACTGAGTCTGTTGGGAAACAATGCATTTACCACCCTTAAATTGTGTACTAGACAGAAGTCTAGAATAGCCACTCCTTCATTATTTCTGTTGCTCATATATATATATATATATATATATATATATATATATATATATATATATATACAGAGAGAGAGAGAGGGATAAATAGCTCTAAGTGCCTCCCTTTTCTTTCCTTTACAGATCTTGGTATTCTTTACTTTACCATCGTTGGTAATTCCCACCCTTTACCCTCTGTGGCAATTCTTGGGGATGCTATTGGTGGTACCTTCCTTTCTTCCTTTTTCTTGTTAGTCATTGGTTCTTTGATGTTAGTGGAAGAACATTTTTGCTGATAGTGTGTGAATTTAAAGTTACTTGTTGTGATAGCGTGTTAAAAAAAAAAAGTTGGTTTATTTTGCCTTTCATACTTTGTAAACACCATTATGTCCAATAAAAAAGGCACTTCAGGTTTTAAGGCCTGCGACCAGTGCCGCCGTAAAATGCCTAATTTGGATTCATATGGTTCTTATGTATGCTGTTTGGGAGTTCCCCACCTGTTGACTCAACCACCTTGCAAGATATGTGTGGCCTTCAATACCCGCACCCTCAATGAGAGATGTAACAAGTTAATATTGAAAAAATTGCTTAAAACTCCTTTTTTGGAGGCTCTTTCTGTGTTGGAGGGTTCACACCTCCTAGAAAGGAACCCAAGAAGAGGAGCCATTCTGTTCCCTCTTCTCTGAGAGATCCTGAATTTAAACTCTCAGAGCCTAGACCTAAACTTTCGAAATTGGTTGCAGTTTCCTTGGCACGAGGTCTCAAAACCCATTCTTTGGCACTGAATTTGAAACAGAAATTGGATATGACTTCAAAATTGGCTACTTCTCCCTTGACACTGACTACTACTACTATGGTGCTGACCACAGAACCAAAATTAGACTTGACTCAAATGGTACTCAAATGTACTCCTCTGCACCGTTACCTGCTGTACCAACCAGTACTGCACTGACTGAGATTCTCCCTTCGGCACAGCCAATAGTTTTTCCAGCACCATTCACTCCCCCCCACCTACTGAATTTTCATGTGGTCCGTAGAACACAGTGTCAAAGGGAGAGCCCATACCTCGAACCAGATACTCCCTGTTGATGGAACCCTTTTCAGGACAACAATACAGTCCTCTTCAGGAATGCCCAGACTCTCCGTCGGGGATATCCACCAGATCCTCCAAGACCCTATCGGAGTTAGGCATGGTCAGACCTGTGGATCAAATATTGGTGGCTAGGAGTTTACCTTCACTACCTAAACCCTCTATCCCACCTGGAACAGAGGAGTTCTCTCCACAGACTCCATCATACACTCCTCCTTTGGCCCTCCATGGTTTTGAAGCTCCCAGTTCCAAAGTCCTTCCAGGTTCCAGCTGTCTCGGTTCTACCAGCACCATTGTCTGTGACACCAGATTTCACCTTTTGGACATCAGCTTCTTCAGAGCTGAGACATCCTCGGGATTGTGACTGGGCTACTGGCACCAAGGGCCTTAGCCTGGCGCCAATTTTTTCTACTGCACCATATTGTACGGCCCCAATGACCGCAATGGCACCAAGTTACCCTAAGGTTCCTCTCCTGGTGGCAGTTTTGTCGGAACTGGATGTAACCCAAGTTCTGAGGATGTCATTCTCGGTTCTGGGCTCCCATCCCTCTTCAGATGGACCTGCTTTTCAGGTGATGGAAAGGGCACTGGCCTCTGTAGGCTTACAGCTGGCCCCTCCGACATTGGTACAACATGTCAATACAACCCATAGACCTCAGATGACACAGTCTCCCACTCCAGGACACCAGGTATGAGTGCCACAAGAAACCCTCATGCAGGGCGAAACCTCTTCTGAGTCCTCTTCAGAAGCCCCCATTGAAGAGATTCCACAGATGTGAGCGTGCAAGAAGAAGCACTCAGAGAGTCTCCTGAAGAGTTTCTCATGGAAGACAAGGACTATGATGAAGGGGAAACATCCCCATGATCTCCTCCTGAAGATGTCTCCTTTGGAGACATCTTGAAAATATTGAAACAGCATGGAGATTGGAAGTCCACTAACCCATCCTGGGAGGAGTCTGGGTTCTTGCAGGCTTTCTGTGCTGAGCCCTCTACTTCCTGGGTGACCCCACCTGCCGACAACCTTATCCAGCTCATCATGCAGTTTGCATGGAGGAAGCTGACTCCATTCAGGCTATCCCTCGATGACCAGACAAAATACTATCTCCTCCAGAGAGTAATCCACATTGGTCAAAGGGTTTACCTGTAGACGCTATGGTGGGGGTGGCAGCAGCAAGGTGAGAGCTCGTCAAGGAGACCCATACTGTTCACCTCCCCCACAAGGAGTCCTGGGCATTGGACAGACTGGGAAAGTGGATGTTCACTTCTTCAACCTTTGACATTTGGTCGTTGAATTATTTGACACATTTTACTAGGCTCCAGAGGGACTTAACCACTGATCTTTCTGGAACACTGGCAGGAGCAGTCGCTGATGAGGTCCATGATAAAGTGGCCTCACAGCTTGCAACCCTAGAATCTATTTCCAACTCGTCCATGAGGTTGATCACATATGCAACAAAAGGGGTGGCTAGATAGGTAGGTGCAGGTGTTGTTATGAGATGGCATGCTTGGATGCACCTCTGCAATTTTGCAGACTCTTTCAAGTCATCCTTCCTTGATGCTCCAGTTGACCCTTCATCTCATTGTGGACCAAAAGTGAAAGACACGCTGGCCAGGTCTGAACAAGACGATAAGACCCTGTCTGCCATAGGTGTCTGTTTTTCCAAACCTCAATGATTCTTTTCAAGGAATCAGAGGAGTGGAAAAGTCTGGCATAAAAAGGCCCAGCGTCCATTCCATGACACACGTGGTGAGTTGACCCCCCAGTGGCAGAGGTGGTAACTCTTCAGTAAGACACCCATTTTGGGGCAGAGGGGCTCCACCCAATCAGGGAGCCAGAGATTCTTTCTCAGGCCAGCCCTACAAATGTTCCTGAGGAGTGGCCCAATTGCTTTCCTCTGGAAGCAGCTGGGGGTCATTTCTCTCTGCACCAACATGCCTGGCAACAAATCACCACAGACTCTTGGGTGCAACAGATCATTACCAGAAGTTATCACATCCCCTTCAATCTCTGCCCGACAACCCCAAGACATATACTGACATTCTACCCAGTCAAAGGGAATTTGCAGCTCAAGAGATACTAAAGCTGCTAAAGAAAAGAGTCAACCAAGCAGTCCCACGAGAACAGATAGGATTCGGATTCTACTCAAGACTCTTTTTGGTTTCAAAGAAAATGGGGGACTGGAGACCCATTTTGGACCTCAGTATTCTCAACAAATTCATCAAGCTGAAAAAATTCCTGATGGTCACGGTTCAGTCTATTCTTCCATTCTTGGAAAAAGATGATTGGATGTGCTCTATAGATCTTCAGGACATGTATTACCACATAAAAATGGACAAGTGATCCAGAAGATTCCTCTGCTTTTGACTGTTAGCCAGTCATTACCAGTTTTGAGCACTGCCCTTTGGCCTCTCTACAGCCCCCAGTGTGTTCACCAAATGCATGGCAGTGGTGGCAGCTCACCTAAGACTGCAAAGATTCTGGGTGTTTCCATATCTGGGCAATTGGCTCCTCATAACACGCACCAAGCATCTTCTGTTAGCAGCACAACAATACACCCTACTCCAAGCAAAGAACTTGGGAATTTCCATAAACAAAGAAAAGTCTCAGTTAGTGCCTGTCCAGTCCCTGGAATTCATAGGTGCAATGATAAATACATTATCCTGCAGAGTATCACTTCCCCTTTACAGGTTAGAAAGAATATTTCTTCAGGTCCAAGCGATACTCCTCCATGACAAGGTGACCACATGGGGAAGCCTTCAACTCTCGGGGTCCATGGCCTCAAAGATAACAATCGTCCCACTGGCAAGACTACACATGAGGATACTTCAGTGGCTTCTCTTAACTCAATGGTCAATGCTAACTCACCCATTATCTTTCCAGAATCGCATAACAAATTGCTGTATGATGGACTTACTTTGTTGGACGCAGTCAGACATGACACTATGGAGTCGTCCTTTCTTGCCCCCACAGCTCAAGGCCACAGTGACCATGGACACCTCTGGACCGGGTGGGAGGGCCATTTTCAGGGGCAGACAGTCCAAGGCACTTGGTCACCTGCAGAGGGCAACCTGTATATCAATGTCCTGGAACTGACGGTGGTGTTCCTAGCATTGCAAGCATTCCATCCAGCCATTCTGTCAGGGACTATTGCAGTTCAGACCGACAATGTCAGTAGTCTGGTACATCAACAAACAAGGGGGAACCAAATCCTATCCACTGCGTCAGGAATCCATGAGAATTTGATAATGGGCAATAGCTTCCAACCACTTTCTGATAGCAATGCACATTCCCAGGATTCAAACATGATTGCAGACAAACTGAGCAGGTGTATTCTCCTTCCTCACGAGTGGTCCATCAATCCTTCAGTAACGTCATAGATATTCGATTGTTGGGGCCAACCTTGCTGAGACTTATTCGTCTCACCCATAAACCACAAATGCAGAAGCTACTTTGCCCTAATTCCCTCACGGGGGAACCCTTGAGGGATGCTCTCACACACGATTGGCCCACGGGACTGCTTTATGCTTTTCCCCCCATTCCACTGATACCACACTTCTTAAAGAAAGCCCTTTGGTTGAGAAGCAGAGTGATCCTCTTTGCTCCCTTCTGGCCCCTTCAAGTTTGGTTTCCCTTGCTTTGGCCTCATCTAGTACACAAACCATGGATTCTGGATCCAACTCCGGAATTGTTATCACACCCCAAGGGTTATTTCATCCAAACATTCACAGTCTCAAGTTCACAAATTGGTTTCTCCACTATCTATAATTGCCAGGCAGAGGAATCTTGCCTCCCCTATATGTGACATACTTCTGGCTTCACACAAACCGTCCACCAGGAAATTATATCATGAAAAGTGGAAAAGATTCTGTTTCTGGGTTAGCTACAACAATGTAGATCCTTGTTCATCTTCTGTCCCAGATGTACTCCTTTATGTGTCATACCTTCTGCAATCAGGAGCTGCAGCCACTATGATTTGAGTTCACTTAGCTGCTATTTCTAATTTTCATGATGGCTTTGGGGATTCTTCCCTGATTTCTCATCACCTCTGTAAAACATTTCTGAAATAACCCATTGAACCTTGAAATCTCACACTGGTACTACAGGCTCTGTCTAGACCACACTTTGAAACTGCAGCCACTTGTGATATTAAATTTCTATCCTGGAAAACTCTCTTTTTAGTAGCCATTGCATCAGCAAGGAGAATACTTGAACTTCAATCATTATGCATCAAATGGCCTTACATATTCTTTCACAAAGATAGAGTATCACTTCGGACTACTCCTTCCTTTCTGCCCAAAGGAGTCTCAGAATTTACTATGAATCAGACAATTGACTTGTCAGTTTTCTTCCCCAATTTTTCAAATAAAGGGGAATACTGCTTATATTTATTGGATGTACATAAACAATTAAATTTTTACCTGGACAAGACAAAATCATTCAGAAAATCCGACCAACTTTTCATATCCTATGCTGGTTCAAAACTAGGAAAGCCAGTTTCTAAAGTTACCTTATCAAAATGGCCAAAAGATTCTATATGCTTTGTCTAGCATCATAACAAATTTCCCTTACCAGATAAGATTAAAACCCATTCAACCAGATCTATGGCAACTTTGTTGGCCTTTCTTTCTAGAACTTCCATGGATGACATTTGTGCAACGGCAACATGGACCACTCCACATACCTTTATCACTCATTACAAATTGGATTTGGTCTCCAGGGGGAGAGCTTCCTTTGGCTCAATGGTGCTCAGGAATATTCTTCCATAGGTCCGCCCAGGATACGAAGTAGGTAGGGACTCTGTCCCATCAGTAACTAATGAATGAAGATTAACAACATCAGATAAAGAAGTTATGTCTAACCATAATGTTCCATCTGTGTTGTTCATCTTCATTCATTCATTACTTCCCTCCCACCGTCCCCCTTCAGTAGGCGCCTGGAGGTTTGGACGTGGTCCATTACCCTGGTTTAGGGTATTCTGAGCAGAAAAAGCCTCCTCTTTATATCCTTTCGGAAAACTCGATCTGATTTAATGGGGAGAGAGGCACTATGGGTAATCTTAGATTGAGAATTTTCTGGCTGATGCGAGCTTGGTACAGCGCTGACTCGATTCCGAGGATGAAACTGATAACCCATCAGTAATGAATGAATGAAGATGAACAACATAGATGGAACATTATGGTAAGACATAACTTATTTTTATAACAATACCTATCATGACCTTCTATGCCTTTTTAAAATAATACTTAAGCTTACATTAATTAGCAATAAAATTCACTTATGAGCCAGGAGTAGACAGTATATGTTGATGTACAATTAACGGTACATGCAAACTGCATGTTTTTTTTCTTTAGCGAAAGTGCATTTTCGACAAAATGCACTTTCGCTAAAGTGGGTTTGATAAAGTATGGTTCGATGAACTGTATTTTCAATACAAATAGGACCCATACATATATATATATATATATATATATATATATATATATATATATATATATTTGTGTGTGTATATATATATATATATATATATATATATATATATATATATATATATATATATAATATATATATATATAAGTGGCACAGTGAATTATCTTCTGTTTAAACTGCGAGCTTTGGCCAGTTAAGACCTGCATGATATCAGCTTGAAGGCATAAGTGTAGCTAAGTAACTTTTATCTGCACTTTTTAAAGTAATTTGTTTGTGTTGCATTGAGCAATATCTAGCTAGAAGTTGACTGTTTTTTCAGTAGGTCCCCACCCACCCTCCTTGTTTTTGTGTTGGTGTTAATCTTGGTGGCTTTGAAACTGCCCGCCCCTCTTCTACATTTGCACTTGGATACTCCTCCTGGGCCCATCTCATTTGCTCACTCAAAAAAAAAAAATGTATCTGCTTTTACTGTATTTGTGTTTCTTCCTACTTTATTTTGCTTTTGCGTCATCTTAAAAGTACTCAGTTGTATTTATTACTGCTTGGTGTAACTCACTCTAAGCCTTTTAGTTTAAGCACTTGGGCTTCAGACCAGTTGTTTTACATTAAGAAGGTTGGTGCTCTGCACTGTAGTGGCAGGACAGGTAGCTTACATCCTTCTAAGTTGGGAACTGCTGATTGAGGGCTCAGTGTTTGTTATTCTAAAAGTGTATTAATTCTGGTTTAACCACTTGGGCTTCAGGCCAGTTATTTTACATTAAGAGGGTTCATGGTCTGCACTCTTGCGGGAGGAGAGGCTGGACTCTGCCCTTCTGAGCTGGGAATTTCTGGTTAAAGGTTTATAGTGCCTGCATATTTGTACTGCTTCTTACTAAATTGGTACACCTTGTTTTCTGTAACATAGACTAGATCCAGGCCTGCTGAATCTAGTTTTGTTTGTATAACTTGAGCACTAATCCAGGCATTCTTTAAAGTATTCAATTGTATTTATTACTGCTTGGCAGTAACTTGATTTAAGTGTAGCTATCATTCAAAGTCTTTTGGATTAAGCACTTGGGCTCAGACCAGTTGTTTTACATTAGGAAGGTTTGTGGCCTGCACTGTGGTGGCAGGACAGGTAGCTTACATCCTTTTAAGTTGGGAACTGCTGATTGAGGGCTCAGTGTCTGTTATTCTAAAAGTGTATTAGTTCTGGTTTAAGCACTTGGGCTTCAGGACAGTTATTTTACATTAAGAAGGTCCGTGGTCTACACTCTTGTGGGAGGAGAGGCTGGACTCTGCCCTTCTGAGCTGGGAATTTCTGCTTAGAGGCTTATAGTGCCTGCATATTTGAACTGTTTCTTACTGGAATTGGTACACCTTGTTTGCTGTAGCATATACTAGATTCAGGCCTGCTGAATCTAGCTTTGTTTGTATGCTTGCTTACTTGTTATTTCCCTGAAATGCTAATTCCACCTAAAACGCGGCTTTTCAGCACTTCTGTGGATCCCTAGTGACATCTGCATTGCTTGCTGTACTTATTTCCTTGTTTCACTTGAAAGAAAGTTACTGTTTGTCATTTCTGCATTTAAGTTACCTGTAACACATTGCATTTAAGTTACCTGGCACTTGCTCACTAAAGCAATTATATAAGTCAGCACTAAAAAATTAAAAGCACTACACCCTCACAAACTCCCCTTGAGTACCTTGTTTCCCATTGGCCCTTTTTTTCAATTATAAAGGAATTCCCAATACTATTCTAGCATGTCCAAAGGTCAGTTGTCAATCTCCTCTCCGGTCCAGCTGGTGAATCTGGGAATCTTGAGGCAATGTTACAACTGCCTCATGTACACAGACAACCCTCTCCTCCTCCCAACAAATTCCAACACATGTGAGAGATGCAACCATATAGCCAAACTGCAGGCTAAGCTCTCTCAACTCAGTACTGGCAAAACCTGTCAGGAGGAGAAGGAAACCACACTCACTACAATTCCAGTCTCACATAGACCTACCATGACAGCAAACCAAACACATAAACACACAAAAACATACTCGGTGGCTCTAAATAAAAATCTGCCTAAGCAGCAGAGGCCTCCAAAGCAGACAAGTAACCGCTACCCCAAAACAAAACACGTGCAACACATAGCTCACAAAGCCAGTGTGCCGAACAGTCACAGCCCTTTAGGCTAAACAACACACCTGATACACTTCTAATAGGTGACTCTATCATCAGGCACACTGACGTCCCGCTCACCAGGCTGAACAAGGAGAAGGTCATGGTGAGCTGCCTGTCAGGTGCTAGGATCTGCCACATAACACAAGCACTCAAGTCACTCCAAGGCAAGTACAAATATGACTCAGTCATTGTCCATGCTGGTGTGAGTGACCTGAGACGTACCTCCTTGGACTACATGAAAAGAGACATAGAGGAGCTCTCTGAGCATGTGGCCCAGGCCAGTATGACCCTGACCTTGAGTAGCATCTTACCCTCACCAAGAATGATGCCACAATATGAAGACAAGATGATCAATTTCAATCATTGGCTTAAGTATTGGTGTCATTCAAAGGGGATCCAATGCCTGTCAGCCTGGGATGACATGCTCGACAGACCACGATGCTTCGCTAGGAACGGCTTGCACCTGTCACCCCTGGGCTTTCGGATATTGGCAAAGGCTCTTACTACCCCCATAGTGCCTTTTTTAGGCAAGGCTCAAAAGACAAACCCACCTCCATAGGTATCACAAGGGATAAGAAACTAAGAGTAATGCTACTCAATGCCAGAAGTCTAAACCTCAAGATGCATGCACTCAAAACTCTCCTTAGTATGGAGAACATCGATATCTGTGCAGTAACAGAAACCTGGTTCAAGGCTCCCGAGAGCACCCCAGCACTACCAGGTTATACCTCATACCATGCTTTTCAGCCCCAAAACTTGGACCAAACCAGAAAAGGAGGGGGAGTATCAATATTCATCAAAGATACCCACACCTCCAGGTTGGTGGCACAGCATGAAGCATCAGAGACTATCCATGTGCAACTAACAGTGGGTAAAACTGCCTTCCAGTTTATAGCCTGCTACAGATCACCCTCCCAAACCCAGGAACCCTACTCAGCCTTCCTGAGAACACTGGAAAATATGAAGGTCTCTCCAAACACCATTATATTGGGCGTCTTCAACTACCCAAACATAGACTGGGAGCATTACTCTAGCTCCAACACCCTAGCTCAAAGGTTCCTAGAATTTATAAACTCAAATGCTATGGAACAACTTGTTACCACTCCCACAAGAGGGGAAAACATACTGGACCTGATTATCACCAACATGGGGACTCTATGCTCCAGATCAGAAGTGCATCCCTCACTGGTAAGATCAGACCATAAACTAATCTCACTGGATATTCACATCCCGACCCCACCCCTAGGCCAGAAAACCACAGTGAAAAACTTCTCTAAAGCAAATTTCACACTCCTCAAAACCGAGGTGGAATCCTTCAAAGCCCCCGGACCTGTGGAAAATACGACCCAGACCGCAGAATCCTTTATAAATGCATTCTATGAACACCTTCAGGAATGCATGGATCATGCAATCCCAAATAAAACCAAGACCCAATCCTCCAAAGGCAGACGTCCTGTCTGGTGGACCCCAGCCATAAACAAACTATACAATAGAAGGAGGAAGCTACTACATGATAGAGCAAAATCCCAAAAAGGGAAGGCATCTCTGATCAGTGTTAGCAAAAAACTACGGGCACTCATAAAATCGTCTAAGGCCAGCTTCGAGAGAAAAATTGGACAGGACACTAAGGATAATCACAAGGCTTTCTTTAGTTATGTTAGGAACCTGGGTGGGAATTCCCAGATATGCTCAGAATTAGTCCAACATGACAAAAAATACACCGAACCTACAGACATTGCCAACATCCTAGCTGACAGGTTCAGTGCAAACTTTGTTAGGAACCTGGGTGGGAATTTCCAGATATGTTCAGAATTAGTCCAAAATGACAAAAAATACACCGAACCCACAGACATTGCCAACATCCTAGCTGACGGGTTCAGTGCAAACTTCTCACCCCCTCCCCACCAAAAGGGCAAATATCTATCCCAGCAGAGTGCTGCCCTCCTGACATCTCAGATGCTCAGGTAAGAGCCATCCTCTCCAAAGCAAAAAACACAGCATCAATGGGACCAGACGGTGTTCCGGGCTGCGTCCTACATGAACTCCAAGAAGAGCTAAACCCAAACATAAAAGTACTGTTCAATCTCAGCCTTACCACAGGATGTGTACCCAAAGAGTGGCGTACAGCAACAGTGGTCCCTCTCCACAAAGGTGGTGCCTCAACGGATCCTGGAAACTATCGCCCCATAAGCCTGACTAGCTTGGTCTGCAAAGCTATGGAAAGGATCATCATGGACCTCATAAAAAAAGATATCGGGGACCTAAAGACACTGGATCCTACCCAGTTTGGCTTTGTTAAGGGCAGATACTGCCTCTTAAACCTGGTCGATTTCTTTGAAACAGTCACCAAGGCCATTGATGAGGGGAAGGTGGTCCACACAGCCTACCTGGACCTCACAAAAGCCTTCGATACAATACCCCACTCGGGCATTATAGATAAGCTCACCAGCTTAAATATAAACCCCTATGTCACTAGATGGGTTGCAAACTGGCTCAAGGACAGAACCCACATGGTTAGAATTGCTGGAGCCATGTCAGACTCCAAACCAGTTACAAGTGGCATCCCACAAGGCTCAGTCCTGGGACCTCTCCTATTTGGTATATATTTCTTGGAGGTACAGGCCAACACGGAAGGACTGTGGCTGACCAAGTTCGCAGATGACTGCAAACTGGGCGCTATAATTGACTCTCCAGCCGACACAAGTATCCTCCAAAAGGGCCTCATAGAAACAGACAACTGGTGCCAGAGCCATGGCCTCAAGCTAAATGCCAAAAAGTGTATAGTCATCTCCTTTGGCAAAAACAAAGTGCCCACAAATTACCACATAGGTGGTAATCCATTAAGTACAGAAGTAATTAGGGACCTGGGGACCCAAGTTGATAGCAATCTCTCATTTGACAACCACATGGCCAAAGTGGTTAGAAAAACATTTTATATAGCCCACCTAATCATGAAGGGATTCACCTCTAGATCAGGGGAGGTCATCATGCCTCTTTACTCATCCCTCATCAGGCCCATAATTGAGTACAATGCCCCTTTTGGGATGTACCTTACCAGACACCTGCAGCAACTGGAAAGACCCCAAAAGTACCTCACCAAGAGGATCAAAGGGCTCAGACAGATGCCATATGCTGCCCGGTTAAAGAAATTCCAGCTCTACTCAGTGGCATACCGCCTGCTCAGAGGAGATCTGTGCCTGACGTATAAAGCCATGTCCAACCCAGAATTAATGGACATGCTGCACCTCAGAAAATCCAAATCCCATTGAGCTATGCGCTTGAGAGACTTGAACCTCAGCACTGAAATAAATAGGACATGCTGGAGGGACAGATTCATAACCCAGAGCCTCCCTTCACTCTGGAATAAAATCCCAGTCCAGGTTAGGCAGAGTCCCTCATTGACTCTCTTCAAGAGGAATCTTGATGAGTGGATGGGGGATCGTAGGTTTACCCCGGGTATCACTTCTGTGTCACTGTTAGACAGAGGCACAGTATACTAACCTCAAAAAAGGGCATAGCAAAATTAATTTAAAATGGGTGACAAAAGCCAAACACACTCTGGCTAGGCTTATAAATGCCCTAGGGCAGGCAGATAGCCTAGTATGAACCTATGTACCTATATATATATATATATATATATATATATATATATATATATATATATATATATATATATAGATATATACATTTGGTATGTACCTCTCCAAATATCTGCACCAACTGGAAAGGCCACGGAAATACATCCCAAAGAGAATCCATGACCTCCAACATCTGTCCTATGCAGACAGACTCAAATCACTATCACTCTACTCTGGATCATACAGATTGCTCAGAGGTGACCTGTGTCTCACCTACAAGGCAATCTCAGACCCTGCTCTACTAGAGATGCTCCATATCTGTAAGTCTAACTCCTCACATAGTACCCGATTGAAAGGCTTAAATCTAATAATGTGACATTAACAAAACCTGCTGGAGTGACAGGTTTGTTTCTCAGAGGCTGCCCCCTCTCTGGAATAGACTCTTCATACACATCAAGCAAAGCACGTTACTGACCCTCTTCAAGCACAACCCTGATGAGTGGATGGGCAATCACAAATCTGTCCCAGGGGTCCACCTGTGTCCCTCATTCAGAGGGGTGACAGGTGCTGATTGTGGTTTCTTTTCTGGGGTAAATCTCTTGGCTAGGCTTGTAAGAGCCCCAGAGCTATTAGCCTAGTAATCTCCTATGATTGAAACCCATAAGGCCAAACCCATTTCACTGAACACTCATGTGATGTCCGGTTAATATCTGACCAGTCTGCCACCAGTATGTGACATCCTCCACTTAAAACCTGGGTCAATAATTAAGGAGCCTCAATCCTCTCCACTGACTCCAGTGTGGGAATGTCAAAGAAAGACACCAAAGCACACAAGAGTAAAATTCCACAATTTCTCCTTAAGAGCACAACAGGAACATGCTCTGTTTCCTGGGACTGGACTATATACCTCTGTCCACCCCAAATGTAATCCCTTATTATACACTTCAGAGCAATGTGCTCAAATTTAACAGCTCTAACTCACTCATACTCAAAAGAAATTCAAATCTCACACACTCAGACACTTATGGGAAAACTGACATAGATTTCCAGCTGTGTCCTCTCCCCAATAAAAATGGTAAACACTGCCACCAGAGTCAGACAGGTCTACACTCCCTTCTAGAGTTGACCAGTTATTAAAAATTAAACATGAAAATAAATGATAGCTATGACCAGAAACAGTTGGAAATTTAAGGTGACCTGGGGAGAATCAAAAAGGTATAAGCACTCTCTAATCTCTAAATAATACACTGATTTTTCAGACATACTGTGAAGTAATGAAAAACATTTAGTAAGAAGTAAAATGATTAAAAGAAAGAAAATCAATAATTTTCAATAAACACCAGAATTCAATCACCAGAAATATAAAATTCAACTGTAGGATAGAAGTCCATCATTTTAGAAAAACTATATCTAAATAACTAAACTTTCCTAATCTAACTAGATAAAACTGCCCCTAATCTAATCCAAAACATAACAGCAAGGTAAAGGCAGGCTTACAGCCTTTTGTGAGTCTTTTTTCTTGGGTATTCACTGCACAGCACTGTAAATGACTGCAACTCTTAACTAACTGCCCTTCAACTGACTTCAGCGGTCTCTTTTATACTCCAGGTTACAGTCTCAACTGTCTTATTTTAAAAATAACAATCAGCTGTTTGAAAAAGTTATTTTTCCCATCAATCATCTGTTCAAATAATCACCAAGCAACCAGAAACATTCTAATGACATCACCTACTGATCAGCTGTTGCTCCACAGAGAGTTTGTACTTTAGAATTTCCCTAAGAAACATAAGAAATTTGAAATGTATCAAAACACTGACACATTCTATAAATATTCTGTATAAACAGGAAAATACTCAACATTTTAAAAACATATTTACATTTTCATAATTAGACATGCTGGCATACAACACTAGTTGATCTGAGAATGTACATAAATCTTCTGCCAGACATGATAACACAGATGACCATGTTTTCATTTTCTACACATTTCTCCCCTTATGACTTAAGCACAAGTTTCAATTGACCCTTGAAAACTGACACTTCAGAAAAATGGGTTTATCTGGGAATATTAACCCATTCATCTCATGGACAATCGATTCACATTGACATTATTAACCCCACTCTGATGTTGTGTGGTCATATCAAATGCATGCAATCCTAGACTCTACTCCAGTAACTTGGCATTTTGCTACTGACCCTATTAAGCCATGTTAAAGAGTTATAATCAACAAGTGTCAACAAATGTAAAATAAATAAATAATCAGTGTGTGCAATGAATTTTCTCCCATAAAGATAGGGCTGCAGCTTTTGCAATGCGCACACTATGGCCAAACACTCTTTCTCAGCAGCTGCATAACCCTCTTCTCTAGGTTGAAGTCTATGGCACAGATAAACCACTGGGTGTTCTTCTCCTTTGTGGAAACTTGGCTAGGTACAGCCCACACCCCATAATTTGAAACATCTACCTGTACAATAAATTCTTTATTGTAATCTGGGCTGGCTAACACTGGGAGTCCTCCCAAAATCTCTTTAAGGTTTTGGAATGCCTGCTCACAATTTGTGGTCCACACTACTTTGTCCAATTTATTCTTCCTAGCTAGGTCAGAAAGGGGTGCAGCTATAGTACTGTAATTGGGGACAAATTTCCTAAAGTATCCCACTGTCTCTAGAAATGCACTCATTTGTCTCTCAGTAACAGGAACTGTCCATGCTTGAATGGCTTCCACCTTGACATTTTCTGGCCTAAATTTACCACTTCCCACTCTGTGTCCTAAGTAAGTGACCTAAGCTATACCCACTTGACAATCACTGAGTTTAATGGTTAATCCTGCCCTACTTAAACTATCCAAGACCTCAATAACATGCTGGAGATGTTCCTGCCAGGAATGGCTATAAATAGGGATGTCATGCAAATAGGCTAGAGCATATCCTCCTGTTCCTACCAAGATGTAATTCTTTCTTGTAGAACTTGAAGTACTCAGGGGTCCCACAATATCTGTGGCCACTCTCTGAAATGACTCTTTGATAACAGGCAAAGGCATTAATGGAGTGTTAGCCTTGTCCCTTGCTTTACTAACTTTTTGGGACTGTTCACAAGTCCTACAACATTCTACCATATCTCTTGCAATCCCAGGCAAATAGGCCAATAGAAATGTTGCATAATACATCTCTTAGTCCATATTATGCCCATATAACCATAGAAAGGAATGTCCTGCTATGGCTAAAACTGGCCGACGGTAAGCTCTAGGCATTACCAACTGCCGTATTACTTCACATTTTAACCCACCTCCAGGATTCTACTCTCTATAGAACAAGCCTTTGTTCCAGTGTACAGACTCTGCTCTTCCTTGAGCCTCAGGTACTTCCTTAGCCATCTACCTCAAGCTTTGTAATGTAGGATCCATAAGCTGAGCCTGTCTCATCTCTACCTTCCTGACCTTCCCCAGCTACCCTTCCACAGGAAGCCTAGTCACTTCTGACAGCTGCACCTCACTGTCACTCTAGTTACCACCACTCACCTCCATCCTTGCAGTTATTATGTCCAAGGGAACATCCGTACCCACCAGCAGCTGTGGCTCACATTCCGACTTACTGCTACCACATTGCATCTCCTCTGAAACAGTCATCACACCCAGTCCCAGCTTCAGGTATGAGATCTTTCTGGGTCTCTCCCAAACTATCAGACCTACATGCCTTTCTCCAAGCCTGACTGCATGGCACTGCATGTACATAAGATACTGCATCATCAATGTCATTCCCTATCAGGATATCTACAGGATTGTCTTCAAACACACCTGCTTGCTTGTTTCCTCTTCCACCCTCCCAGTAAAGATGAACCCTAACCAAAAGTATTTGGAACAAGGCCCCTCCCAATGCTTTAACTGGAGTGGACTTCCCAAGCAAGTACTGCACTTATCTAATGACTGCAGGCCTAACAATGGTTATATCAAAAGTTGTGTCCCTCTTAGTAATCTGTTTACTATCTACTAAGATAGGATATACATTTTGTGATAATTTGGCACCCCAGTTGTTTCTAAACAACTTACTACTGGTAGTTTGTCAGCCACACTTGCTGGCTCCCTCACCTTCTGTTTCTCACCTTGCCTCGATGGATGTTTGGCTGCTATGTGTCCCCTCTGGTTACACTTGAAACATCTAATCCCTAACCGTGCACTTGGATTACTAGTTCCCCTATTATTGGTGTACTCTGTTGGAGTAGTTTTGACTGCCCCCATGGGTTCCCTTATGTCCATGTGCAGCACTGGGTATACCTTTCTTATGCAATGGTGCTCTGCTTGCCAAGTAGAGAAGCCCCTTTCTCCCTATCTCCTCTGCAGAGTTGCTCTCATGGTCTGCTAAACAGACTCTCATGTCATCAGGCAAAGTACTGAGGGCTGTTCCCTCACCAAAAGCTTTGCCAGTCCCTCAAAATTGGTGATCTGACACTCACTCATCTATCTGTGAAAATAAGTACTTAAGTCATCGATATAATCACGTACACTTTCATCTGTCCTATGTTCATGAAACCTTTTTCTATATGCGTTAGGTGTAAGTTTGAAACAGTCAAGCAGCAACATTTCATTTTGTCATAATTCAATCTACATCATTTAACTTTGCTACAGCCTGAACAGCTTTACCATGGAGTAAGGGAGTAAGGGAGTCAGGACCCAAACCCAGAGCTTAGGGTCAACATCATATTGTCTACATACCCTCTCAAAAATTTGAACAAAACTATCAAAGTCATCCCCAACCCTTTACTGACCATTACAGCTTCTGGGATCTGTTTATTCCCTTCCCCATTTACCTCCATGACCCTTTCAAAAGGTTGAAGGTCCATTTCATGCCAGCACTGTCTCTCGTTGTCCTTGGCTTTTAGACACCCAAGTCTCTCTTCGTTATCTAGCCATTTAGTGTCCAGTGCATATTGGCGCTGCTTCTCCTCAGCCTCCAAATGTTGGGTCTCCAGGTACAGTCTCTCTTTAGTATCTAGTTCATATTGGCACTGCCTCTCCTTGGCCTCTAGATGTCACATAAGCTCCTTGGCCTCCAGTTCATATTTGCACCACTTCTCCTCAGCCTCCATTTCCAATCTCCTTAACTCCAGACGGATTCTCAGGTCCTCTGAAGAAAATATGGACTGTCTCGTCTTGGCAGGATGCACATAACCAACACCAAACTGGGTATCCTCCGAATGGCTGGTCTGAGCTGTGGCTGCAACCAAGGCTGAACTAATTGCTTCCTTGTTTAGGCTGGCATGCACCAGTCCTCTAGCTTTGCATTCCTTAGCCAACTGGCTTTTTGTCAGCTTGCTAGAACCTTCTGCTGACATCCTTCTCTGCTTTCCTGACTATCTAAGTAAAAAAAAAAATAAAACTGTGGTGTATGAAATTCTGAAAGTTTACTTTGTGGCTATCAAAAGTGCACACCTTAATGACAACTACTCACAGGCTACTGAAATCCAATTAAAAATCCTGCTAAACTGCCAACAATAAATGTGATGTATATTTAATATCCCACCAGACTGCCAACCAATAATGTGATGTCTGGTTAATATTCCACCAGACTGCCACCAACATGTGATATCCTCCACTTAAAACCCAGGTCAGTAATTAAGGAGCCTCAATCCTCATCACTGACTCCAATGTGGGAGCATCATGCAAAGATACCATAGCACAGAACACACAACAGTAAAATTCAACAATTTCCATCAAGATCACAACAGGCACACACTCTTTTTCTTGAGACCGGACTATATACCTCTGTCCACCCCAAATGTAATCCCTTATTATACCCTTCAGAGCAATGTGTTCTAGCTTAAGACCTCTGACTCACTCACACTCAAAATAAATTAAAATTTCACACACTCAAACACTTCTGAGAAGCCTGACACAGATTTTGTAGCTCTGTTCCTTCCCCAATACAAATGGTAAACACTGCCACCAGAGTCAGACAGGTCTACACTCCCTTCGAAGGTTGACCAGTTATTAAAAATTAAATATCAAAATAAATGAAAGCTATGACCAGAAGCAGCCCGGCATTTGAGGTGACCTGGAGAGTATCAAACAGGTATAAGTACTCTCTAATCCCTAAATAATACACTGATTGTCCAGCCACAATGTAATGGAATGAAAAACATTTAATAATAAGTAAAATGATTGAAATATTGTAAATCAATAATTTCAATAAATACCAGAATTCAATCACCAGAAATATAACATTAAACTGTAGGACAGAAGTCCATCATATTAGAAAAACTCTATCTAAATAACTAAACTTTCCTAATCTAACTAGATAATACCGTCCCTGATCTAATCTAAAATATTACAGTGAGGCAAAGGCAGGCTTATAGTATTTTGTGAGTCTTTTTTCTTGGGTATCAAGTCATGATCTACCTTCCACAAAAATAAATTGCGTGGGATCTAGAGTTGGAGATTCCCTATGTCCTTGTTAATTAGGTCCATGATGATGCACTCCATATCCTTACATATCTGACTCATCAGGCTAATGGGGCAATAATTCCCAGGGTCTGTAGTCACTCCCCCTTTATGGAGAGGGATAACTGTAGCAGTGTGCCATTCAGTCGGGACAAAGCCTGAGGTGATGCTCTGATTTAACAGGGCACACAGATGTGTTGTCAGTTCACTTTGTAGTTCATGTAGAACACATCCAGGGATATTGTCAGGTCCCATGTAAGCTGGATTCTTGGCCTTGAACAATGCAGCTTTAACCTGTGCTGCAGTAATGCTGGCTGCCTGGCATTCCCCCAGTATTGTGATTGGAGAGGGGTAAAGTTAGCACTGAATCTGTCGGCCAGTACGTTGGCAATATCTGTTGGCTCAGTATTGGAGGTACCATTGTGCAGTAACTCAGAGCAAACCTGGACCTTGCCATGGAGATTCTTGATTTAACTATAGAAGGATTTGTCATTATTTTTAGTGTCTGCCACAATTCTGCTTTCATAGCTGGCTTTAGAGGTTTTGATGAGAGATCTCAACTTTTTGTTGAGGCTAATAAGGAGTTTTTCCAGAAATGGGACTTCACCTTTTTCTGCAACAGTTTCTTCCTTCTGTTGTAGAGTTTATTAATGGCAGGGGGCCACCAGATTCTCTTCCTTTTTTTAGAGGAGAGCATCTTGGTCCTGTTCGGTATTGTTAGTTCCATGCATTTATGTACATGTTCATGCAGTGCATTGGTGTATGATTCGGCAGAAATGCATCTATTTCCCATTAACATGGGTGCCGTTAATTTAGCCACATCTGTTTCTAGGAGCCCAAATTCGGCTTTGGAGACGTTTTTCAAGCTATACTTCTTGTTTAGAATGTTGTCAGTGTTATGATTTTTCAGTGTTATGAGTTTTCAGTGATATGAATATGACCATCTGAGTTTCAGTGCTATGAGTTTTTGTGTTATATGTATAGATATAGTTCCATCTTAAGTAATAAAATAAACCCACATGCCTGACATGAAAAAAAAAAAAAAAATATATATATATATATATATATATATATATATACGTACAAATTTATATGCAGACAGACACATGCACACACACACACACACACACACACACATATATATATATATATATATATATGTATATATATATATATATATATATATATATATATATATATATATATATATATATATATGTGTGTGTGTGTATATATATATATATATATATATATATATATATACACATACACACACACACACTTGTAGGAAGTTACCAGTCTATTGGCCCTGAGGCCCTTTTACAAGCCTAGACAAGAATTTAGCCCATGTTCCAACAACCCAATGCCACTGTCCAGCAGGGACACAGGTGGAATCCAAGGGGTGTATTTTCTGTTCCTCATTCGATTATCCAGGTTGTGATTGAAAAGGGTTAATGAGGTACTGTGCTTGACATGGAGAGGGAGTCTATTCCACAAAAGGGGGAGTCTCTTGGATACAAATCTGTCCTGTTAACAAGTTCTATTGATGTCACAGACCAGGTTGAGATCGGGCTTGTGGGTTACTGAGGTGGAGCTTGACTTGTGGATATGCAACAGTCCCATCAAGGCAGGGTCTGAGATTGCTTTGTATGCCAGGCCGTGGTCACCTCTGATGGGTCTGTAGGAGGTTGAGTAGAGGAACAGGGCCCTTAGCCTATCTGTGTAGGGTAGATGTTTGAGGTCCTGGATTCTCCTGGTGAAGAGCCTCTGTGGTCTATCCAGCTGCTGCATATGCTTTGTGAGGAACATGCTGAAAGGAGCATTGTACTCAATAATGCATCTTATAAGGGAAGAATGCAGGGATGCTATGATCACCTTGTCCCTGGATGAGATACCCTTACTAATGAGGTGGGCCATGTAGAAAGCTTTCTATACAATGCAATCAATGTGGTTGTCAAAAGTCAGTTTGCTATCAACCTGGGTGCCTCATGACTGATTGCATGCTTATGACCTTATTTTTACTGCGATAATTTGTGAGGGCATCACTCTCCCCAGAGGGGATGATGATGCATTTTTTGCCATTCAGTTTGAGGCCATGTTTCTGGCACCAGTCATTTGTTTGGGTGCCCAAGCAAGTACTGCACTTCTCTAATGACTGCAGGCCTAACAATGGTTATATCAAAAGCTGTGTCCCTCTTAGTAATCTGTTTACTATCTACTAAGATAGGATATACATTTTTGTGATAATTTGGCACCCCAGCTGTTTCTAAACAACTTACTACTGGCAGTTTGTCAGCACACTTCCTGGCTTCCTCACCTTCTGCTTCTCACCTTGCCTCGATGGACGTTTGGCTGCTATGTGTCCCCTCTGGCTACACTTGAAACATCTAATCCCTAACCATGCATCACTAGGCGACTTCATGACACCACAGAGCTTGCAGTCATCTGCAAACGTGGTCAGTGATAGCTCACTGGTTTTGGCCTGCACCTCAGAAAAGCATATCCCAAATAATAGAGGCCCCAAGACCGATCCCTGTGGTACAACATTCATTACCAGTCTACTGCTTGATGTGACTTCCCCTATTTTGACTAGGTGGGTTCTATTAGTGAGCCAGTTTGCTACCCATATGATAACATATGGCTTGATGCCTATATGACAGAGTTTATCTATTATACCTGAGTGGGGAATAGTGTCTAAGGCTTTGGCCAGGTCAAGGTAGGCAGTGTGCACCATCCTCCCCTCCTCCTTGGCTTTGGTGACTGTCTCAAAGAATTTTGACTAAATTTAACAAGCATGACCTCCCCTTGACAAAACCAAACTGTGTGGGAATGAGTTTATGGAGGTTGCTAATGTCCTTGTTAATGAGGTCCATGATAATCTGCTCCATGACCTTGCAGATCAGGCTAGCTAGGCTGACTGGTCTATAATTTCCTGGATCAGTGGACACTCCACCATTGTGCAAAGGAATGACAGTGGCTGTCCTCCACTCAGCTGCGACAAAGCCAGTACTCAGGCTTTGGTTGAATAGGGTGCCTAATGGTGCAAGTTCCTGCCTGAGTTCATGTAGGTTGCAGCCTGGAATGTTATCGGGTACCATGGAGGCTGTATTTTTTGCCTTTGAGAGGGCAGTGATGACTTGCTCCCTAGAGATAAGAAGAGGGGTGCAGGTGCTGGGGATGTCCTTATTTACCGACGGGGGGGGGGGGGCAGAGAGGGTGAAGTTTTCACTGAACCTGTCTGGCAGCAGCTTGGCTATATATATATATATATATATATATATATATATATATATATATATATATATATATATAGATAGATATATATATATATATGTGTGTGTTTATACAGCATTTGTGTATGTGGTGTCCTTGACCACCAGTTCTGAACAGATCTGGGTGCTTCCTTTGACATTGCGGACAAATGTAAAGAAGGTCTTATGATTTTCTTTAATAGATGTGGCCAGTTTGGACTTGAATTTTGCTTTGGAGGATTTCACTAATGCACTTATTTGCTTGTTACATGCATGCATATATGTATTGATAGATAGGCACACACATATACACACATGCATGCATACATACATACAGACAAATGCACACACACACATACACATACACAAACATATGTATGCATGCACACATACCCATGCACAAAAATATGTACGTATTTGTACATCTATATATCTATATCTATATATAGATATCTATATCTATCTATATATATATATATATATATATATATATATATATATATATATATATATAGGGTCTACTTCAGATGATCGAAGTTTCAAAACTTCGAACATCATATGGCTGTTGACCAGCTGATAAAGTTTTGAAACTTCAAACTTCTAAAAAAAAAAGTTTCTGGTACATTTTTGCAGGGGAGCAAGCCCCTCTGCACCCCCTATTGAGGCCAGCACTCCCCCACACCCCCTGCTATTTAAAAAAACCAAGTCCAAAATTGCACTACAGTGAGGAAAATGGCAAATTTCCCATTCCTTCTTGTATGGCAGTCTTCATTCAGAACATTCGAAGTTTTGAAACTTTGAACATCTGGTCCTTGGCTATATATATATATATATATATATATATATATATATATATATATATATATATATATACACATAGATAGATAGATATGGTGTGTCTCTGTATACTGACATAGTCAATGCTGCTGGGAGAATGGAAGATATTTAAAGAAGGTGCAATATAATCAGTCCTATGTCCTATGTTGAGGTTGTTTACAAATAACAAATGACAATGGACTACTAGACTTCTTTCTAATTAAGTTGCTAGTCATTTAGAGAAAAAACAACTTTTTTTTCTTTTTCTCTAATGGGAAGTTTAATTCTGCGGCAGAAACTAAAATGATTTTAAATAACTTTTTTGAAATCTTTGCCTTACTCATATAAATAAGACTTCACCTCATCTAACATTTTAATTGCTAATACATCACAGGATTAAGAAGAAAGTCTCTGTAAATGCAGAATTAACTAAGTTAGTAATATGAGCAGCAGCAGAACCATGTACTTATTTTGGCCCATGTTCAAAGTAATAGAAAGCATGGCTAAAGGGGCTTTAGTAGCTTATTTAGAAATCCATTGTATACATCTACATAGGATTATATGAGGTTTCTAAGCTAATGGCCCTGGGGCCCTTACAAACCTAGCCAAGAGTTTATCTCCAAAAAAAAACCTCAGTCAGCACCTGTCATCCCTGTCAATGAGGGACACAGGTGGAACCCTTGGGACAACTTTGTGGTTTCCCATCCATTCATCAAGTTTGAGCTTGAAGAGGGTCAGCAAGGTGCTCTGTTTAACATATATGGGAATTCTATTCCAGAGAACGGGCAGCCTCTGGGAGACAAACCTGTTTCTCCAGCTGGTTTTATTGATGTTGTATATTAGATTCAGGCCTTTCAAGTGGGTAATGCATGAGGACTTAGACTTATGGATATGGAGCATCTCTAGCTGGGCAGGGTCCGAGATTGCCTTGTAGGTGAGCCACAGATCACCCCTGAGCAATTTGTATGATACCAAATAGAGTGATAGTGATTTGAGCCTGTCAGCATAGGGCAGGTGTTGGAGGCCATGGATTCTCTTTCTGAAGTATTTCAGTTGTCTTTGTAGTTGGGGTAGATGTTTGCAGAGGCACATACCAAATAGGACATTATACTCAATGATTTGCCTAATTAGGGAGGAGCATACAGAGGTAATAACCTAATTTTGTTCTGGATGCAATCCCTTTACTTATGGGGTGAACCAAGTAAAAGGCTTTTCTGACCACTTCTGCTGCATGATGGTCGAATGTGAGGTTGTTATTGTTAGAGATTATAAATATAAGGTTGAAACTGATTCTGTTGTAAATATGCTGAAAGATAAAGCATAGAATTAAAAGTTTGCTTGAATATACGTATAGAGTTTAGCAATGTAAAATGGGCATTCATACTATATGTATAACAGACAGGCTTCTCTTCACAGCATCAAAAAAAAGCCTAACAAAGCAATATTGGAAAGCAAGTATCACATGCTTTTCTCATGTTTGCAGAACAAATATCTAAACTCAGCAATATGTATTTTTTCAATAGGAACAGAACAGATGTTTCCTTTCATACTTCTGTTATTCTGATTGCATGCATTTCTGCATTTTCACATCAGCAGAACTGCTGACAGGACAATAGAAAAGTCTAAAAACAGACATTATGTGACTTCCCACAGAAGACCACAAAAGATACCAAGAGGAAATAAAATCTATGTGTGTGACTAGCACTCTATATGACAACTGTAGTTATTCAGTTATGGGAGAGCGGGACAGAGAGAGGTATTTTGTAGACGTCATCATTCATATCTGTAATGAAGGAAAACTTTGTAAATATATGCTACAAACTGACAGAAAGAGTATGTGTTGTTTGTTATCTGTAACTGTGCTTATAGCTGCAAAATATATTTCTTTATCAGTGTGCAATTTGAAAGGCTTGGTGCTTTAAACAGACTACAGATGTAGTCATGCAAAGCTCTGTGTCTCTGATTCAGCATTAAACAGCACAGCAAGACTGTGTGTCTTAAGAAGACTTTGAAAACAGCACAGCAAAGAAGCAACACACACATAAAATAAATTTTAAGATGGAGTCACAGCGCAAATTAAAATACATTTTTCAATGTTGCAAAAGCACAGTAACTAACGTTAATGTGAAGTACTTCAGATTTCTACAGTTTTCAACAGTTTACAGCAATAATACAGTTTATTAGACGTCTAAATCCGGAATGAGACTGCAGTGCAGGAAGATGAGCAGTGCCATAAATTCTCCAAAAAAGGTACAATACAAAGTTGTAAGACTGAAACTTCCAGTTTTGCTGCACCAACTTCACAAGTGACTACAGAAACTTTTCAACCATCTACAATAAAGCAGCTTGGCCATCTGCCTCTCTGTAGACTGGTAAGAATTTTTTTCTGTGTTACATACAGTATGAATGCCATAAAGGTAATAAAAATAATAACAGAATGAAATGTATATACAGCATATTAGCAAATGTAAAACCTTATTAGGGCAAGGTAATAGTAAGGCATTATGCAAATGGATTACAATATTTGACTGGTATCTGAAACAAAATCATGTGTGGTATAAAAAAATGTTTATTGTGTGTACAATGTCATAAAAATACAGTGCATGCCATTATTCAAAGGTTAGACTGTACAGACAAAAATTGTAATGGTAAAGAACCAGAAAAAGTTAATATGCTGACATTATATCCAAATCTTAGAAAGTTATGTTCTGTCACCAGATGTAAAATTTTTATTTCGGAATTGCAACAACAGTCAAATCAGTTACTGACAGAACCGCTAGTACATTCTGTTACAAAATAATGTAATAAACTTCTAAAAGACAGACACAATGAGTTCAGAAAGCTTAGACAAGTTATACATGCATGTTTTCAAAACTGCATAGGAGTTTTAGATTCAGCAGAACAGGTTACTAAAGAAGGTCAGAGAGACCATGCAGCATTACAGGAAACTCTTAAACAGCAGTTACAAAATAAAGGAAATAAATTAGCTGAGCTATAACAGAATATTTGGAAAGAGCAGGAAACTACAGATGATCTGTACAAAAGATATATATTTTATAATATGTTTGTGTTTTGAAAATAGTTAAATATACATGGTAGGATCTGATGTCTGGACAAATGATTCTCAAATGTTTAAAGCAATACATTTATCAGTACTACAGTAAAGTAAAACAAATGACTGCCATTCTCATAGCATAGTCAAAAGGTACACAACAGTTTTAGTGTATAAAAATCAAATAAAAATAGTTAATAATAAGAGTAAAGATTTAAAGTCACAAGACTGACATGCTTAAATAAAAATTTAAAGTCACGAGACTGACATGCATGTATTTTCTTTTCATCTAAAATACATCTGTTACAATGCAAAAGAATAACAGGCAGACGACAGCAAATATAAATAATGTAAATATAAACATGTGTTAGTTAAGCTAATATCTATTTTGTTTTTTACAATTTTTTATAATTGTATAGTAACACCACATCAAACAGTTAAAATTCTGAATTTTAAAAAGAAATAAAATCACAGATGGTATTAGTCAAACAGTTTTTGTAAAATTAATGGCAGGGTAGTTAAATAAATAAATACTGAAATCCATGTAAGCTAATTGTAAAATAATGGGCAGGATTCACGATGGCTTGCACAGAGTCTAAGAGTAGTGTAAGACTCCATGCAGTCATAGCGATCCAGGAACAGCCTGTATTTGCGTGTAAGAGAGCACCTAAAATGGCTCTTACATGGACATGGCGTGGATATGCTAATTACCTCACTTGCAGCCGAAAGGCATGCAAATGAGGTAATTTTGCGATCCAGGAAGCAGAAACCTGCCCGTGTAAGAGCCGTGTTATCTGCAGAAATGTACTCAGTTGACAACTGAGTACCATTCTGCAAATAACACAGTGGAGCCTTGTCAGCTCCAAATAAAGGTTGCATATGTTCCAGGCAGCATGCCAATGGCCAAATATGTGGCCACTGGCAACATACCCCGATGCAAAAATGAAATAATTTTTTTTTTCGGCCGATGTTTAAACGGAGCGCAGTGCCGCGCAAACTGGCAGCGCTATAAAAAACAGAAAAATAAAAATTTAAAACCCACAAACATGGGTTTTATGCAAAGCATGAATTTACAATGTAAGGGAATAGCCGGCTGAAAACAACATGGCCACCGAGTAGTGGTTGCTACGGGGGGAAGCTGAGTGTAAGACATGTAACTAAGCATTAGTAGGCAATCCTATGTAAATGAGTGGTAGGATAGTGAATCGCACTGTAACATAGCAAATGAGCACATTCCCTGGAGTGTAGGAGTAGGATAAGGGGGAGTAACAGAGTAGGAGATAGGTGACATCACAGGGGGGTATGTATGAAAGAAATGAAGCTCACTGGAGCACAGTGGCATGTGAAAGATGTCAGTCACACATCATGGAAAGAGGAATGTCAACAAGTAGGCATGGGAAAGCCAAGAAATGGAAGGTGTACACTATGGATAACACCAAAGTTTCATGCTGGGTGTGCATGCGCACGTGTGCGCGCTGAGAGATGCGAGTAAGATAGAGTGCGCGCGTGTAAGTGTGAGTGCACGCGTTTAAGCTGGAGTAAGCATGTAGGAGTCTGTTTAAAGACCTGTAAGCTTGTTTGCGCTGGTGTGCTCACGGTTTAACCCGAATAAGCAGATTCTAGTCCATCTAAGCATGTGTGCGTGCGTGTTAGCCGCTGTGAGCGTGTTTGCTCTTGTATGCTCGTCGTTCCCCCCTGAGGAAACAGAAAGGAAAAAGGAAGCAGAAGAAATAGTAGGAAGCTAGCAGGGAATACTGGCAGAGCTAGCAGGTGAAAACAATCAGAAGCAGGCAATTACACAGGCAGAACAGTAGCCCAGCCCAGCACTTAAAACTCTGCAAACAACAGTGCAGTATGTTCCTCTCAAGAGACACTGCAACAGAGGAGTAAGTTATTACAAGTGAAAACTGAAAAAGCTTCACTCAGACCAAAAATGCTAGGGGCTGCCATAGCTGTTATAAGGAAACATATGCAACATGCTGAGGGTGGTGACTATGCAAATGCTGCTGGACAACCCACAGTGAGGAGACGGAGAAGAGTGTACAGGCCCAGGGTCACCTACCAGGGGTTACATGAGCTGGAGATAGTGGAGTGCTATAGAGTGGACAGAGACCTCCTACAGCAAATTGTTGAGCTGCGCAGGCCACGCCTCACACACAGAACCAACAGAGGGGAACCCATCCCAGTGGAAACCAAGGTATGTGTTGGCCTAAGAATACTAGCAACAGGTACCTTCCAGAGACCAACTGGTGATATGATGGGGATATCACAGGCATCAGCATCCAGGGTACTGTACCAGTTCCTGGATGCCATGTCAGCACATGTCGGTGATCATGTATATTTCGCCAATTCCCGTGAGGTATTGGCCAGCAATATGAGTCTCTTCCAGCAAATAGTGGAATACCCTGAGGTAGTGGGTGCAATAGACTGCACGCATATACGCATCAAAGCACCAGCCGGTGAGTGGGGTAGGGCCTACATTAACTGCAAGGGCTTCCCCTCCATCAACTGCCAGGTCGCGTGGGATGCCCAGGGCATAATAATGAATGTGTGTGCTGGCTGCCCTGGAAGCTACCATGATTCCCATATCTGGTATTTGACGCAGCTGTACCAGACATTTGCCAATGGGGACATCCCACATGGTCATTTAGTGGGGGATGCTGGCTACGCACTGGAGCCGTGGCTGATGACACCCATCAGAAATGCACACACACCTGAACAAGAATGCCATAATGAGGAACACGCACAAACACGAAATGTAATCGAGCGTGTGTTTGGGTTGCTCAAGTCACGGTTCCGGTGACTGGACACATCTGGTGGAGCCTTGCAGTACTCACCAACTACATGTACCCAAATTATCATGGTATGTGCTATGCTACATAATATGATTCTGCGAAAACAGCTGCAGCAGGATCAGCATAGGGCTGGGCCAAACAGCCCCCCACCATTGCCAAGGCCATCACAGGCAGAACGTGACTCGGAGGAGGAACAACCTGAGCCTGCCCCAGTAGGCAGAAGGAGGTGTGCCCAGTATGACTTGGCCTTGGCAAAGAGGCAATGCATAGCACATACACTGGCTCAGTAGGAACCCTGGAAATTATACCTCTCTCTCACTCACACATATAGTAAAAGGGATGCCTAAGTTGACACAACCTGCTTTCAAACATGTACAGGGAGTGTAGTATGTTCATCCAACATAGACAGCCCTGCAGCACCACCTGGTGCATGATTGCCATGTGTTAAGCAATGTAACACCATGTAGTATATGCAAACTTGATGACCCTGACTAACATCCTACCCTCAGCAAGCATGATGCCACAATATGAAGACAAGATGATCAATTACAATAATTGGCTTAAGTATTGCTGTTAGTCAAAGGGGATCCAATGCCTGTCAGCCTGGGATGACATGCTGAGCAAGAAACAATGCTCCACCTGCTACAGATGGTTTGCACCTATCATCCCTGGCCTTTTGGATACTGGCAAAGGCTGTTGTCACCCCCACCGTGCCTTGAATAGGTAAGGCTCAAAACACAAACCCACCTCCATAGGTATCACAAGGGATAAGAACCTAGAAGTAATGCTACCCAATGCTAGAAGTCTAAACTGCAAGATGCATGCAGTCCAAACTCTCCTCAGCATGGAGAATGTTGATATCTGTTCTGTAACAGAAACCTGGGTCAAGGCTCACAAGAGCACCCTAACACTACCAGGTTACACCTCATACCATGCTTTACAGCCCCAAAACATGGAACAAACTACAAAAGGAGGGTGACTATCAATAATTGTCAAGGATAACCACACCCCCAGGTTGGTGCCACAGCAAGAAGCAGCATGGACTATCCATGGGCAAGTAACAGTGGCTAAAACTGCCTCCCAGTTAGTAGCCTGCTACTGACCACCCTTCTAACTCCAGGAACTGCACTTGGCCTACTTCAGAACAAATGAACATATCAAGGTCTCTTCAAACAACATTATATTGGGTGACTGAAAATTCTCAAACATAGACTGGGAGCATTATTCTAGCTCCAACACCCTAGGCCAAAGGTTCCTAGAATTCATAAACCAAAATGCTATGGAACAACTTACCACTCCCACAAGAGGGGTAAGCATACTGGATGTGATAATCAGCAACATGGGTACTCTATGCCCAAGATGAGAAGTGTATCCCTCACTGGTAAGATCAGACCATAGAGTAATCTCACTGGATATTCACATCCTGACCCCAGTCCCTGGGCAGAAAACCACAGTGAAAAACATGTGTAAAGCAAATGTTGCACTCCTCCAAACTGAGGTGGAATCCATTAAAGGCCTTGTGCCTGTGGAAAATATGGGCCAGACCTCAGAACCCTTTATAAATGCATTCCATGAACACATTCAGGAATGCATGGATTATGCAATCCCAAATAAAACCAAGACCCAATCCCATACACGCAGGCATCTGACCTGGTGGACCCCAGACATTACCAAACCATGCAAGAGAAGGAAGAAGCTTCTACATGATAGAGCAAAACCCAAAAAGGGAAGTAATCACTAATCAGTATTATTGCAAAAATATATGGCCACACATAAAATCCTCTAAGGCCAGCTGCAACATGTTGAATCTGGCAATCTTGAGGCAATGTTACACCTGACTCATGTACACAGACAACCCCCTCCTCCCCCCAACAAATACAAATATATGTGAGAGATGCAACTATTTAGCCAAACTGGAGGCTGAGCTCTCTGAACTCAGTACTGGCAAAACCAGTCAGGAGGAGAAGGTAACCACACACACCACAAACCCAATCTCACATAGACCTATCACAACTGCAAACCAAACACATAAACACACAAAAACATTCCCGGAGGCTCTAATTAAAAATCTACCAAAACAACAGAGGCCTCCAAAGCAGACACCCAAGTAACCACTACCTCAAACATAGCACATGCAACACATAGTTCACAAAGTCAGTGTGCCAAACAGTCACAGCCCTTAAGGCCAAACAATATGCCTGATACACTTGTAATAGGTGACTCCATAGTCAGACACACTGATGTCCCGCTCACCAGACTGAACAAGGAAAAGGTTACAGTAAGCTGCCTGTCAGGCGCTAGAATCCGCCACATAACACAAGCACTCAGGTCACTCCAAAGCAAGTACAAATATGACTCAGTCATTGTCCATGCCGGTGTGAATGACCTGAGATGTACCTCCCTGGACTACATGAAAAGAGACATAGAGGAGCTCTCTGATTATGTAGCCCAGGCCGGTATGACCGTGACCCTGAGCAGCATCTTACCCTCAGCAAGAATGATCCCACAGTACAAACACAGAATGATCAGCTTTAACAATTGGCTCAATTACTGGTGTCATTCTAAGGGGATCCAATGTCTGTCTGCTCAGGATGACATGCTTGACAAGACATGCTGTGCTTTGCAAGGGATGGCTTGCACCTGTCACCCCTGGGCTTCCGGATATTGGCCAAGGCTCTTGCCACCTCCATAGTGCCTTTTTTAGGCAAGGCTCAAAAGACAAACCCACCTCCCTAGAAAACACAAGTGGAAAAAAACTAAGGGTAATGCTGCTCAATGCCAGAAGTCTAAACCTCAAGATGCATGCTCTCGAGGCCCTCCTCAGTATGGAGAACATCGATGTCTGTGTAGTAACGGAAACCTGGTTCAAGGCTCCTGAGAGCACCCCAGCACTACCAGGTTATACCGCATATCATGCTTTTCAGCCCCAAAACTTGGACCGAACCACAAAAGGAGGGGGAGTAGCCATATTCATCAAAGATACCCACATCTCCAGGTTACTGGCAATGCACGAAGCAGCGGAGACCATCCATGTGCAACTAACCGTAGGCAAAACTGCCGTACAGTTTGTAGCATGCTACAGACCACCCTCTCAAACTCAGGAAGCCCACCCAGCCTTCCTGAAGACACTGGAGAGTATGAATGTCTCTCCAAATATCATCATATTGGGAGAAGTCAACTACCCAAACATAGACTGGGAAGATTACTCAAGCCCCAACACCCTAGCCCAAAGGTTCCTAGAATTCATAAACTCAAATGCAATGGAACAACTAGTCACCACTCCCACAAGAGGAGATAATATACTAGACCTGATCATCACAAACATGAGGACACAATGCTCCACACCGGAAGTATACCCGTCATTGCTGAGATCAGAACATAAATTAATCTCACTGGAAATCCACATCCCGCCCCCACCCCCTGCACAAAAGACCACAGTGAAGAATCTCTCAAAAGCCGACTTCACACTTCTTAAGACTGAAGTGGTATCCTTCAAGGCCCCTGGGCCAATGGAAACCACAGACCACACCGCTGAATCCTTTATAAACACTTTCTACGGACACCTTCAAGAATGCATGGATCAAGCAATCCCAAATAAAACCAAGACCCATTCCCCCAAAGGGAGGCATCCTGTCTGGTGGACCCCAGCCATTAACAAACTTTACAACAGGAGGAGGAAGCTACTAGATGACAGAGCAAAATCCCTAAAAGGGAAGGCATCTCTGATCAGTACTAGCAAAAAACCACGATCACTCATAAAATCATCCAAGGCCAACTTTGACAGAAAAATTGCAAAGGACACAAAAGACAATCACAAGGCCTTTTTTACTTATGTTAGAAACCTGGGTGGAAACTCCCAGATAAGCTCAGAGTTAGTCCAAAACGACACACAATACACTGAACCCACAGACATTGCCAACATTCTGGCAGACATGTTCAGTGCAAATTTCTCTCTGCCCTCCCCCCCAAAAGGAGAAATATCTATCCCAGCAGAGTGTAGCCTCCCTAACATCTCAGATGCCCAGGTGAGAGCCACCCTCTCCAAAGCTAAAAACACAGCATTAATGGGACCAGACGGTGTCCCAGGTTGCGTGCTACATGAACTCCAAGAGGAACTAAACCCGCACATAAGGCTGCTGTTTAATCTCAGCCTTACTACAGGATACGTACCCAAAGAATGGTGTACAGCAACAGTGGTCCCACTCCACAAAGGAGGTGCTTCTACGGACCCTGGAAATTAATGCCCCATAAGCTTGACGAGCCTGGTCTGCAAAGCTATGGAGAGGATCATTATGGAACTCATAAACAAAGACATTGGAGACCTACAGACACTGGATCCTACCCAATTTGGCTTTGTCAAGGGCAGATCCTGCCTTTTGAACCTGGTCGACTTTTTTGAAACAGTCACTAAGGCCATTGATGAGGGTAAGGCAGTTCACACCGCCTACCTTGACCTTGCAAAAGCTTTCGACACAATACCCCACTCGGGCATCATAGACAAGCTCACCAGTTCAAATGTAAACCCATATGTCATAAGATGGGTTGCAAACTGGCTCAAGGACAGAACCCACAAGGTCAGAATTGCTGGAGCCATGTCAGACTCTAAGCCAGTCTGCGGTGTCCCACAGGGCTCTGTCCTGGGACCCCTCTTGTTCAGCATTTATTTTTCCGAGGTGCAAGCAAACATAGGAGGATTGTGGCTGAAAAAGTTTGCAGATGACTGCAGACTGGGCGCCATAATTGATACTCCAGCGGACACAAGCATCCTTCAGAAAGGCCTCATAGAAATGGATAACCGGTGCCAGAGCCATGGCCTTAAACTGAACGGCAAAAAATGTATAGTCATACCCTTTGGGAAAAACAAGGTACCCACAAATTACCACATAGGTGGTAATCCATTAAGTACGGAAGAAGTAATCAGGGAACTAGGGACACAAGTTGACAGTAACCTCTCATTTGACACTCACATTGCCAAGGTGGCTAGGAAGACCTTCTATATTGGCCACCTTATCATGAAAGCATTCACATCTAGATCAAGAGAGGTCATTGTGCCCCTATACTCTTCTCTTATCAGGCCCATAATTGAGTACAATGCCCCATTTGGGACGTACCTTACCCGACACCTGCAGCAGTTAGAAAGACCCCAAAAGTACTTCACCAAGAGGATAAAGGGTCTCAAACATTTGTCATATGCTGCCCGGCTGAAGAAACTCCAGCTCTATTCAGTCGCATACCGCCTACTCAGAGGTGATCTATGCCTGACGTACAAGGCCATGTCCAATCCGGAATTAATGGACATGCTCCACCTCAGAAAATCCAAATCCATCAGAGCCACGAGAGCAAGAGATTTGAACCTCAACACAGAAATAAATAGGATGTGCTGGAGGGACAGATTCATAACCCAGAGGCTCCCTACACTCTGGAACAGAATCCCAGTCCATGTTAGGCATTGGCCCTCACTGACTCTCTTCAAGAGAAACCTTGACGAGTGGATGGGAGATCGTAGGTTTACACCGGGGGTCATCTCTGTGTCACTACTAGACAGAGGCACAGTAAACTAAACCCTAAATGGGCATAATATTCACATTCCAAGGGGTGGCAAAAGCCACACACACTCTGGCTAGGCTTATAAATGCCCTAGGGCAGATAGCCTAGTATGAACCTATGAACCTATGAAGATACAAATTGTACAGGACACTAAGGATAATCACAAGGCTTTCTTAGCTGATGGTAGGAACCTTGGTGGAAATTCACAGATATGCTCAGAATTACTCCAAAATTACAAACAATACACCAAACCCACACACATTGCCAACATCCAACCTGACAGATTCAGTGCAAAATCCCCCCCCCTCCAAAATGCCAAATATCTATCCCAGCAGAGTGCTGGCCCCCAGACATTGCAGATGCTGAGGTAACAGCCAGTGTCTCCAAAGCAAAACACACAGCATCAATGGTACCAGATGGTGTCCTGGGCTGCGTCCAACATGAACTCCAAGAAGAATGGAACACCAAATAAAACTACTGCTCAATCTCAGCCTTACCACAGGATATGTACCCAAAGAGCAGTGTACAGCAACAGTGGTCCCTCTCCACAAAGGTGGTGCCTGAATGGATACTGCAAACTATCACCCCAGAATCCTGACTAGCTTGGTCTGCAAAGCTATGGAAAGGATCA
The DNA here is from genome assembly GCF_019279795.1 of Protopterus annectens. Classification (NCBI taxonomy): domain Eukaryota; kingdom Metazoa; phylum Chordata; order Ceratodontiformes; family Protopteridae; genus Protopterus; species Protopterus annectens. Next base: position 857,394,038 of record NC_056729.1, on the reverse strand, counting down.
TCATGGACCTCAGAAATAAAGATATTGGGGACCTACAGACACTGGACCCTACCTAGTGTGGCTTTTTTAAGGGCAGATCCTGCCCCTTAAACATGTTTGACTCATTTGAAGCAGTCACCAAGGCCATTTATGAGGGGAATGTGGTCCACACAGCCTATCTGGACCTTGCAAAAGCCTTCCATACAATACCCCACTTGTTCATTATAGATAAGCTCACCAGCTTAAATATAAACCCCTATTCAAGTAGATGGGTTGCAAACCAGCTCAAGGACAGAATTGACATGGTCAGAAATGCTGCAGCCATGTCAGACTACAAACCAGCTACAACTGGCGCACTACAAGGCTTGGTCCTGGGACCTCCCTTGTTTGGTATATATATTTCCCAGAGGTACAGGCCAACATGGAAGGAGTGTGTCTGAACAAGTTTGCAGATGACTACAAACTGGGCACCATATCTGACCTTCCAGCTGACACAAGCATCCTACAAAATGGCCTCATAGAAACAGACAATTGGTGCCAGAGCCATGTCATCAAGCTAAATGCAGAAAAGTGTATAGTGTCCACATGTTGGTGATGATCAGGTGCAGTATGTTTTCCCCTCTTGTGGGAGTGGTAACAAGTTGTTCCATAGCATTTGAGTGTATGGATTCTAGGAACCTTTTGCCTAGGGTGTTGGGTGTGTGCAATTTTCTTGGAAAGAAATGGCCCTTTTGGCAACTGGAAGAACACACTACATGATGTACATTCCTCTTTCGAAAGACTGATGATGTCAGCACCCTATAAGTTTAGCAGGAGAAAGGAAACCTTCCAGTAATGCAAATAGCGCACTCTGCTAATGCATCTCTCTCCCAAGTGTCATAACATAGTTAGTTAGGGGTTTGAATCCTACAAATGTCATGTGTGTTTTTGTCAATGTGTGGTGGGTGTTGCTTTTATTATTGTATGACATATATTATAGCAGTAATTTCAATGCACACATGAGGTATGTGTGTGCCACATAGAGATATGTACCTGTGACCTTAAATAGTTCCTATGTGTGAAGCCTGCCTCATGTGAATACATGGAATTTGCATTACACAACTTTTTCACTGTGGTTTTCTGTGCAGGGGCTGGGGGTGGTATGTGAATATAGTGAGATTACTCTATGGTGTCATCTTACCAGTGAGGGATACACTTATGATCTGGAGCATAGAGTCCACATGTTGGTGATGATGAGGTGCAGTATGTTTTCCCCTCTAGTGGGAGTGGTAACAAGTTGTTCCATAGCATTTGAGTGTATGGAGTCTAGGAACCTTTTGCCTAGGGTGTTGGAGCTACAGTAATGCTCCCAGTCTATGTGTGGGTAGATGCAGCTGCCCAATATAATGTTGTTTGGAGACACCTTCATATATTCATGTGTTCTTAAGTAGGCCAAGTGGGTTACCTGTGTTTAGGAGGGTGGTCTGTAGCAGGCTATGAACTGGAAGTCAGTTTAACCCACTGTTAGTTGCACATGGATAGTCTGTGATGCTTCATGCTGTGGCAACAACCTGGGGGTGTGGGTATCCTTGACATTTATTGAGACTCACCCTCCTTTCATAGTTAGTTCCATGTTTTGGGGCTGTCAAGCATGGTATGAAGTGTAACCTGGTAGTGCTAGGGTGCTCTTGGGAGCCTTGAACCTGTTTTTTATTACTGCACAGATATCAACATTCTCCATGCTGAGTAGAGTTTGGACTGCATGCATCTTACAGTTTAAATGTCTGGCATTGAGTATCATTACTTCCATTTTCTTATCCCCTGTGCTACCTATGTAGGTGGGTTTGTGTTTTCAGCCTTACCACCAGAATGCAAAGATGTGCAAACATTACACTTTTGTAATTAATAGTGGTGTATAAAAAACTACAATGAGAATCATACTGTTAATGCATCAGGCATGCTGGGATATACCCACAATGATATCATTACACTGTACTGTTAACAACATGATAATATTACTACAGTTCTATGTAGTCACCCTGTGCATCAACACCATGTTATCCTGTTCCTGCATCAATGTGACAGATTGCAGGAGGTGGCACAGTTTCATCATATGCACAGGGTGTGTACTTGGTATGCCTGAGTCTGCCACTGATACATCCAATCGACATGTATGTGTGTGTGTGTTAGTGAGGGACAACTTTACAACATGAGGCAATGCTGATGCGGTGTGTGTGTGTATGTGTTAGCCCTAGGTGTTAGCATTATGCATGTGTGTATGCATGCACACAGTTCCACCTCATGGCTGCCATATACGGGTGTTTGTGGACAGCCACAGACTGTACCTGCCAGGTCATACAGATCACTATCTCTGGCCATGGACATGGTACCTGTGCCTGGCAGGGGTGCTATGGACAGTATCAGGTACTAAGCCAGACTGGGTACTGTCATCAGAAGCAGTTGGTTGATGACTGGACACATGTCCCTGCTGGGACTGTCCAGAGCCACATGCACGTGGTCTCCTAGGGTGGTCTGATGACAGCACAGACCCAGCATTGCTGGGGCTGGTACTGGCACTATGGGAGCAGCTGCGGGTTTGTTGTCGTCTGCGATGACTGCCAGCTGCTGATGTTGCTGGCATACATCCACGTCGATGCCTCAACTGTCCTGCATTGTCCTGGCTCATGGATATGTAGTTGTGGAACAGATCTAATGCGTCCCCCCAAGTTTTGTCAATGACCTCTCCGACAGTACGGATGGCAGCTGCAACGTCACACATAGTGTCATTCATAGCAGTGCGATGTGCTCTAAGCTCCCTCAGACCCTGTCTGGTGTACCGTTCCATACGTGCCTGTGCCTGCATTACAGCCCGGAACATAGCTGACGTTGAAAGACCTCTGTGGGCACGTCTGACAGGGGCAGTACGACCATGGATGCTCCCACGAGAACCCCTGGACATCTGCCTGTGTGGTACCATGTCAGGACTCTGGCCATGGCTGCTGTGAGGGGATGGATGTGCCACTGATACCACATTACCCTGGTCAATGCCCACTGTATGCTGTCCCTCAGCTAAGGACATTGGTGACAATGGATGTATCGGCAGGATGACTGTGCGCATTGATGAGGTTGACTGCTGTGTACTGTCGATTGGCTGACCAACAACAGACCCTGTCACACCTCCCTGTGCCATTACACATGTATCATCATTATCACTATCTCCAGCAGTGGCTTCAAGTTCCCGGCTGCACACCACCAGAGCAACACCAGAACCTGTGAGAGGAAGACAGGAAACACGGTTTACAATGTGTACACAATGTTACCACAGAAGCACACGGGCACATGCACACATGAGCACATGCACACATGGGCACATGCACACATGCAAACATGCACACATGGACACATGCGCACATGTACACATGAGCACATGCACACATGCACACATGCACACATGCCCACATGCACACATGTACACATGGGCGCATGCACACATGGGCACATGCACACATGGGCACATGCACACTCCTCAGTACATGAGACACAAATACACACACAAACACACCTGCAATCCAACACATAACAATACTGTTTGAGGGTATTATTACTATTATTATCATTAGTATTAAAAATATTGTTATTACACACTCACCAGCATGGATTGGTTGCCTTGCTGTCACTCCAGAGGGACCTGCACAAATAAGACAGTTATTGTCAGTGGGCACAACTGTGCCATTGATACTGTGAGTACGATACAGTACAGTAGTACAACAGTTGGCTTTCACAGGTGTACTGCTGATATTGAGAATATCAATCTTGCACAATAATTTCCAGGATAACAGCTACAAACACAGTACACATCTCACACATGCATAAACTACCAGTGCAGAGAACAGTCAACTACAGATATGGCAAGTTACCTGCACTCTCCATGTCCACATGCTGGGTGGCTCCAGCCTCCATCATTACACACATCTATGGATGTTGTTGTTGTTGGGCTGGAGCCACAACACTTAGGAGGAGCTCCTCCAATCTGGCGAGGGGTGTGTATAGGTGCCCCACCGCCTGTGGCAAGCTGTTGCCTGTGGATATCAGAGGCACACTGACGGACATTTCTAATTAAATCACTGCAGTGATGGCGTACCTGCTCATATGTCCGGTTATGCATGCCTATGTCATTTACACGACGGACAAGGTCTTGCCACAGTGCAGCCCTCTCCTGCTGGTTCTGGCTGGTCCCGGAAAAGAGTGTTGAAAAATCCCGCACCAGGCTCTCTTGTATCTCCTCATCCTCTGCAGCCGAATAACAGGGGTTGCGCTGATGCACCATCACCCTGGAAGGAAAAGAAAAATATATGAGCATGTAACATGGCACACATAATACTCTACTGTACTGATATCACTGAACTGCCATATATAGCATCTGTCTGTCTATCAGGGGATACACATGTAAATTACCACATATCAGTGCTCAGCCAACAACTGTGTGACAGTGCCTGCCACACTCCATACAACAAACAAGTATACACCAGCACTCGGCACACTGTTTGAGGTCCAATGCACAACCTCACACTGGGGGTATGTATTAAGGTAATGGATGGGGAATATTGTCATCCCATGCAATGCATGTAATACACAGTTACAATTTAAATGGTAATTCACCCTAGTCTTTGCAGCCATACCCCTACCTACACCGCAGTCATATACAGGGAACCACAGCACAACATATGGCAATGCAGTATGTTTGTATCCCAATAACTGACACATCTTTCTCTGGCCTCACACCAAGGACCCACACTACCATGACAGACACAAAGTCATGCTGAGCAATCACACCATTACAGACCTTGCACACAGTCAGTGGCACACTCATTCCACATCACATAGTTGGTATTGCAATGAGTACATGTGTGTGTGCATTATGTCATAGGTAGGTAGTATGCTATTGGCCCTGGGCCTACGGCAGCATTCTGTTAGCAACCTTCAACTACATATGTATGTCCAGCCTTCACTAACAGTTGCAGTATGTCCCTTGCCCTATGCACATCTTCATATAAATATAGATACAGACTGCTAACACATATGGAGGGTTCACAGTATGTAGATTATTAGATTATGTAGTTTACATTACATTTGTTTCTGACTGCTGTTTTGGATGGCTTGCTGCTGGCTGGCTTGCTGCTAGCTGGCTTGCTGCTGGCTGCCTTGCTGATGGCTGGCTTGCTGCTGGCTGCCTTGCTGCTGGCTGGCTTGCTGCTGGCTGCCTTGCTGCTGGCTGGCTTGATGCTGGCTGGCTTGCTGATGGCTGGCTTGCTGCTGGCTGGCTTGCTGCTGTATGGCTTGCTGCTGGCTTGCTGCTGCTATCTTTTTGTTTTTTTTCTTTTTATTATTATTTTTTTGTCTCTCTCTCTCTCTCTCTGTCTGTCTCTCTATCTCCCTCCAGTTGCTGCAATGATATTATTGCATGTGTGGACTGGGAGTACAGGCTGCTTTTGTAGGTATCTGCACATGTGCATGTGATGGCCTCTGCACCAATTGTTAGCCAGCATTTACTAATTGCATGCAGCCTGCTGTGTGGTAATTGCAGTTCTCACTGTGATTTCAGGACAGTGCTATAAAATGTTAGGTTAGGTAGGCGTAGCCCTTTCAGTTTTTCAAGGTGGGGACCATGCTGGTTTGCTGTGGACACTGTTCTGTGAGAGTAAATGTTGGTATGTCTCTCATATCTAAGGCTGTGTTGTAGGCACTGAAATGCATGTTGTACTGAAACCTGACTGTTGCTTCTTCCAGTTCATTCTTCTCAGTGTGTATGTTAACTGACACCTAATAATACTAATACTGTTTACATGGGAGTATGTGCTTTCCTGTGGGACTTGTGGATTAACTGGTATACAACAGTAGCTCTTGCAATTTGTTGCTATGGCTTCACTATTTAGCCTTTACATTCACTCCTTGAAGGCCTGCTAAGTGTCTTTACTGGAATGTGTTGCTATGGCTTTCCTATTTTCCATTTACATTCACTCCTTGTAATGCATGATATATTTTTTTCAGCAGCAATTCCTTATATGTTTGGTAGTACTGCATGCAGTCTGGTAAGGCCAAGGTGTGGGGTTTGACACCTACAAGGGTATCTTATTTTGCTGCTGAGCAGTAGTGGGGCCTTGTACTTTGTACTAACAGTTATGAATATCAGGCACATGCAGTGCTTGTAAACTGCTACACTGTCCTTATTTTATTAGATGGCTATATCCTTTGATATTTCTAGGTTGTACTCCTACATTGGGGTGCACTTGTGGAAGCAATTCTACAGCTATTCACAGAGTGTGTGACAGCAGACAGAATGATATGCCTGTGAGTTTCTGACACTTGCAGGCCTCAGATACTCTAAGGTGTATATTTTAGCAGCCTCAGGGAATGGTACATATCAGTGGGATACACCCGTGATATATTTCAGATATTCTGCAGTTGTGACTGTGGGGTATTTTGAGCATATGTATTACTACACCATTTCTGACATGCAAGTAGTGTGTACTTTAACTAATTGAGAGTTACCATTACGTGGGATTCCACACCTTTCTGCCTACTGTTAGTACATTTCACAGGGAGTCAGTGGGGCACAGTTAACATTTGTTTGCAAATCAGGAACATCCCTGTAAATCAGTCACAGTTGTGAGGTCTGGCCTCTTACCTATTCAAATATGGCGGTATTTATCCTGCTCTGATAGTGTGTGTGGTTTGCAAGGTGCTACTGTCACATTATTACCTACTAGCATGGCTGTTTCTCTTATCACACTAATGTAATGCAATTCCACAAGAATTGCCAGTAAAGATACAAGAAAAGCTTTGTGTAATAGCCTTCCTATATTCCCTTTACATTCAGTCCTACTATTTCATGATATATTGCTTTCAGCACAAAGTTCCTGTATATCAGTCATGGCTTAGTGATAAGTCATGCAGACTAGTGCTTCCAAGGTCCTGGGCTCGAGACTGACAAGAGGAATTTTATTTTGCTGCTGAGCAGACTACAGGCCTTGTCATTCAGAGTGACTAAGGCACTTTTAAGCAGTTGTAAGCGGGTTAGCTCTGGTTTGCGCAGTGCTCACGCATGCACAGTGGTGCTTAGCTTTGCACACACACGCTTAGCTAAGCGCACACAAGCGCACACCCACTGACTACTGCTTAAAAGTGCTTACTCTTGTGCACACCCGTGCTAATTTCTTTGAAAGACCAGAAAATGGGGAGATAGGAAAGTGGTGAAAAAGGGGGTGCAAAGAGGGTAGGACAGTAGGAAAACAAGCTCGGGATTTGCAGGAAGGATGTAGGAAAGGCCCATAGCTGCCCATTTCTATATCAGCAACAGCTGTGCATATGTGTGTAATTTGGTGTGAAATTTGAAACCTTCTACCCCTGAGAGACGGGTGAGGACAACAAAATATGTTGTACAGCCATTTGTAATTACCAGTTGACATGTCCACCAGACATGTCTGCAAAATGGGCAGCTATGTATGGGGTGTAATTTTTTTGTGGGAACAGAGTGCCCTTTTTTATTTTTTTTTTCAGGTGAGAGTGGAATGTGAGGTACAGGAAGTAGGTATATTTGGGGAGGAAGGTAGGGGAGGTTAACAGACAAGACAAACAAGATGAATACAGAGGCGGAGTATGACACGTGGGGGGGAACACAATTGACGAGGATGGATGTTGGGATATCACGAGCCCATGAGCCCACAGATGGCAACAATGGAACTGAGATCCCCACCCATGGGCAGTTGCCACTGCGCATTCACTGCCCAGAATGGGGCTGTGCTGGGGGCTGTGTAGAACGGGCAGTCACACCTGTGAGTTGCGCCACCCATGCCTCAAGCTGGCGTAGGGGTTCAAGCACAGAATGCCTGATCTCGCTACGCACCACAGACCGGACACTTTGGAGGGTGAGTGGACGTTCTCCTCTGGCCACGCTTGCAGAGGGGGGATGAGCCCCATCCCCTGCAGTGCTTCCACCTGAAGGTGGCACAGAGCCACTGGAGGAGGTTCCGGCCTGGGCACTAGTGCCAGGTGCACTCGCCAGCTGAGGTGGGAGAGGTTGGTCCGCTGGAACCCGCCTTCCCTGTTGTCCTATGTTTAGCAATATTTTATGAAATTTTGGGTTAGTAACAAACAATACCATTCAAAAATAGTTGTAACAGCATGCATCAGTATTCCCATTAACCAAACACCCATGAATTCCAAACATTGAACAGCAAGCATAACACATGCATATTTTGAATAACAGTACACAATCCAACATCATGCAGGGTTGATTGATGGCAACAGGCCATCAGGTTTGGATAGGTGAACAGGGCACATGCATCAACATACATGCAAATATGTATGAACCAACAGGACAAATGTCCATGGGAATTAATTGTGAATATACATACCCAGTTTGGTGTGGAATGGCATTATTTGTGAAAATAGGGTAGGGTGAAGAAATATTTCATTAACAACTTCAACTACCTATACATATGCTGTACATTTCTAGTAGCTGCAGATATATATACCCTACAGGTCTTAGTACAGTTTCCTACATGTAACCTTAGGAATATTGGTGATGGGAATGTTACTGCTACATTAATATACATTGCATTTTTATTCATACACGTTCATATCTGGCTGTGTTCAGGTACAGCATCCTGCTACATTTGATTTATATGGCTCTAGACAACTGTGGATGTTCAGTATTTCATACAACCATACTATCTCCATATTGCAAGGGTACAGCAACATATCCAAATTGTGGGACAGACACATTCCAGCTTCAGTACTTTATTACAAACATTTCACTCTTTGGTTGTGGCTGTCTCATTCATTTCATTATGTACTGACTGCAGTATAACTTTATTCAAGACTTATTACAGCTTTCTTGGTCAATTCATACCTCTTTCTCACACTCTCACTTGTTTGATTTTTACAGTTCAAGATGATACTTAATTCTAGGCGTTATTAACATTTCTTACTTGGTTACAACAACCCTTTCCAACAGACTCACTTGTTTTATATGGCAGATTTTAAAAGGGGATGTATTTGACACATGTCTATCGTCTTTAGCTTGTTTACCAGTAATTTTCAGGCTGAAGCAAGTTATCTGATATTACAATACAGGTGGAAAATCTCTATTTCAGACTTGTTTAATTTTTATTTCTGGATTACAGGCTGCATCACTTATCTAATCATACAGTACCAGCAGAATCTTTCTTCTAGTGTTATTTGAACTTTATTAATATGTAACAACACTGAACTCTTTTACAAGCTGTCTCACTTATATTCTATAACAATTACAGCAAAATAATTACTAACCTGCCTGGTGGCGCATCCGCACCAGCCTATCATCATAGGCTCGCCGATTCATGGAATGCACACCTGCAGCTGTAATATAAATGAAGTAATATTGGAACATACATCTCCATAATATCAGCTAGGATAATTTCTTACATACTTAATTACATGGATACTTACTCAGTAATGGGGCGTTGGGCATTTGCCGGGCCTCCTGTATCCAATGGTTCAGTTGGCCCTGCTTTCGTCTCTTCAGGTCTGCATGGTGGTGACGGACCTGTTCACCAGTCCTTGGTATGCCTGTGGCACTGGTGAGATCATGTGCCAACTGGTTCCACGCCTCTGCCTTGTATGCACCCCAGAGAACCTGGCCTTGCATGAGTTGAGCCTCATGATCATGGACTAGGAGCCAAACCATATATTTGGACTCCTCAACACCCCCACCTCTGTGCTCGGAAGTGACTGCCCTCTCCTACACCTGCCATCCTGACTGCAAATAGGTTCCACAATCAGTTATGCTGTGTATTCCCACCTATGGGGCTTATATATGCCGTTTTTCCCGCACTTATCTGTGATTGGCCATTTTGGAAATGTATCAGCTTAAAAAAACCTGCTTTGTCATGCTTCTATTTCCATTCATTCCTATATATATGCTAATACTGCATTTCTCAGTACAACTGTCATGGCTTAGTGGTTCAGTACTTTGACTATGATGCACAGTATCCTGGGTTCGCGCCTGGGCATTGCTTTTTTTATTTTACTACTGTCTAGACAGGCTAGGAGGTGTGTGTCTGTGTAAAGGTGGCTTTGATACAGCTTGCTCAACGTTGCCCCCGGGAAGCCAGTTGGCACGCTGCGCAGCTCTGCGCAAACGGCTTATGCTGGTTAACACGTTATTTGGCTATGAGCACACATATTACACTGTGTGAAGTGTTGTTAAGCTATGGGCACACAGTTTCAGCATGTTAAAGTGCTGCTCAACTCTGGGCACTCATATTACACCTGTTAAACTACTGCTCACCTGCGGGCAGTCATACTCAGCTTGTTAGAGCACTGCTCAGCTATGGGCACTTATAATTTTTTTTTTTTTAATTGTGTCAGATTTCTTCAAAAATACATGGCCCATTTCATTACATTTTACTTAAATTATACTTATATATATATATATATATATATATATATATATATATATATATATATATACATATATGTCAGGGGATTGTTTCGTGCTTATTTCACTAAAAATAGAAAATGATGTTGTTGGGGCTCGAACCGTGACTACCTCCTCTTTGGCCAACGTCTCTACCGCTACGCTATTGCTACTTGGGTTGATTTGCATATTTAGATCTTATATGCTTTTTCAATGACTGCTAACTGTGGCTGAGCGAAGGGCACACCCGCGCAAACGAGTGCAATTATGGGCAAACATTTTTGAAATTATAAAAAAAAAAATTAAACTGTTGATTTTTACGTTTTACATTATAGTTGGGTTTATAGTCTGTGGGGGCATGTGTGGTGTTGTGTTTCTTGACATTTCCGTGTACTTGCTCGTGGGAGTTTACTTTCAGGACTGTGACTCTTCTGGGGGCGTGTCCCTTTGCAGAAATCACCATGCGTACACGCCCCCTACTTTCCTACACGGACCATGTTAGCCTAGGGTGTGATTCAGCATGCCCTCATGAATATGCATGGCATGCTGACATCACACCGTTTATCTGCAGCCTCCATGTAAGACATATTAATTCTTACACAGAGGTTTTGTGAATCCTGCCCACTGTCTATTTATGTAGTACAGATGGAGTCATGCAAAGCTCTGTGTCTATGATTCAGCAGTAAACAGCACAGCAAGTCTATGTGTCTTAAGAAGACTTTGGAAACAGCACAGCAAAGAAGCAATGCACACATGAAATAAATTTTAAGATGGAGTCACAGTGCAAATTAAAATAGATTTTTCAGTTATCAACCTGAGTGCCCAGGTCTCTCACTACAGGATGTGTGCTTAGGTGGTTGCCGTTGATGTGGTAATCAGTAGGGGCATGTAAGGCATACACCATTGTTAAAAATTACTTAAGAATCTTGTATTTTTTATAGAAATTCTTGACATTGATTTGAATAGATATGTTGATTCTGGTAGTGTTGTACAACAGTTAAATGTTTAGTGTTACTTTCTCACAGTTCTTGGATCTTGTATTCAATTTCTGTCTGGCTCCCTTCTGTGCAGGGTCTATCTGCATGCTCTACCTGTGTGTGCTTGGGTTACTAAGGAAGATTCCACAGACTCACCCCTCCCCTCACCATGAAGACATGCATACAGATGAGTTAACAGTTCTAAATCTCTGCCAGGTGGTGTGTGTGTATGTGTGTGTGTGTGTGTGTGTGTGTGTGTGTGTGTGTGTGTGTGTGTGTGTGTGTGTGTGTGTGTGTACCTGATATCCTGACAATTATTGGTTCTCTGTCTTAGTTTGTTAGTGGAATAAGCACTTGTCCTCCATCTATTTGATTACAATTTAATGCATATAAAACATTACTGATGTGCTTTATGAAATCCTTTGAGTGTGTTATGCATATATCCAATGTATTTTGCATAGCCATTTGTGTGCATAACATAAAAGCTCTAACATGCAAGATGTTATTACAGCATAGCAGTGTGAGTTATTAATATACAAGTAATACTGTCAAGAATACAGTCTAAGAATGATTGTGTGTCATTTTGTTTTGCTACATTTCAGATGTGTTTACTGTACATAGTATACTGTCAGCATGTGCACAAGTATTACTGATAAGCTCTGCCAATCTGTTTTCTCCCATTAACACATTTATACGTGTCCTCATACAAACACTTGTCTTTCTCTGCAGTCATATTTGAAATGCTATGTACCTGGATAACAATCACCTCTATAATAATAACAGCTTTCCAGTGGAAGCTCCAGCTCTCCCAGAACTTAGTTGTCCTTGTTGACAAAAAGCCTTTCAATTATCAGTGCAATATTTTTTGTAGTTAAGCTAAGATTAACTTAAAATGTATATCAATATTTTTATTTCTAAAGGTCTGGAAATAATTCTCCCTTTTATCTCTGCTGTAATGCCAGTACTTCAACAATCCATTTTATTATAGTATTCTTAATAATACATGAATCAGACTGAAAGAATAAAAAAGTAAGAAAGCAGATGGCATCTCAAATCTGAAATAGTTAAGAATGTTAAAATAAGCCAGAATGTATTAATTTAGGTATGATAGGCATGGAGTAATGTTATTCAATTCTAAGATGAGGAAGGATACTTACCTACTGAAGTGCCTTGAGCCATAGATGAAGAATAAAAACTGTTGCCCCAGGCAGTTTGATTGATGGATACCTCTGAACATAAACAAGTCCATATACATAGCTCAGCAGTGCTGTCTGTAGCTAATAAGAATGTAGAATTTACTGCCATCTGAAAGAAAATCATATTCAGAATTTCAATTTTTGTTAAGTCCAGCTACAAAAAATAAAATCTGAGATTCATTCAAAGACACCAATACAAGAATAAATAAAACAAATTTAATATCAGTTTAATGTTGTCATCCATAAACAATTACAAGGACTTCATCAGAACTTATCTGAACTTTCCAAATCAACATATATAAAACCATCCCTATTCACATTAACAATTAACTAAAGGTATGTTTTGATTCAGAAAATACACATCATTTGCTATTGCATTGTGCATACAGCTGACTGATCAGAGGGACAGTATAATCACACTAGATCAAATGCTTTATGGAACTGCTTTCATAAACTGCTTAAGAAGAAGTGAAAGCTTGTCTATATGAAATAACAGTTTTTACTTATTTCAGTAAAACTATTTTGCTTTTTGCATTTTCAATGTCAATGGCACAACAGCTTTCATTCTCACCTTTGCTGCAGAAGGCTGTGGGTTTTATTCCCACACTAGGAAGATTGACTGCTGACATTGCAGTGTATCAGGGCCCATCCGTCTGAGTTGGTGGTAGCTCAGGCAGATGAAAAAGATTCCATGTCGGGTCTATATTATAATCGCAAAAGCTGTCTTTCATGAATATATTTTCATTGACACATAAATGTCAAAGAACGTGAACAGTGAAGGACAACAACAGCGAAAATGAGAATGCCGAACGCATTCCGGAAAGCAACAGGACCATATAGGTAAGTTAAACCTAACTGAACAAACCTTACCTAAAACACTTTTTCAAACGTTTTTGCAGGGGGTCAAGCTCCCCTGCACCCCCCACACCCCCCTACTTAAATATACCAACTCAGAGACCACACTACAGTGGGGAAAAGTATTAATTTTCTCATGCCCATGATCACCCTGCCAGCCAAGAAAATCCTTTTGGCATTCTCAATTTTATGGTTGTTGTCCTTCACTGTTCTTGTTCTTGAACATGTATTCGCAAAAGACAGCTTTCGCGATTCTGATATAGACCCCCCCATGTCACCTACTGAAAGGAGTAGGGATCCTTTATTTTACAAAAAAGGACATATTTACAATATTTACAGTACATTTTACATCTCTTCTTAAAGCATTCTTAATCACTTACTGTTTATATGTTATTATTTTTTAACTGACACCCCACTCTAACTTCCACAACAAAAATCTTCTTTTTAACATTTCTGCTAAATCCCATTTAGCATTAGATATAATTTCTTTACCACTTTGATCCAAAATGAGACATAACACATTAAATATTATTCTACCCATTATATCTACATATTGTTTTACTTTTATCGTTATAAAAAAGCATATTCATTCATGTCCATATTTATCTCATCTCTTCCTTTAATTTGTATTTCTTAATTTATCCCATCATTTCATAATTCTTTTACATTTTAAAAATACATGTTCTTCAGTTGCTTCTTCTCCACAATCATTATATACTCTTTCATATCTTTTTTATAAGACATATTAGCTTTCACTGGTAATTTATTAATAGAGAGCCTCCACAAAAAATCCTAACATTCAAACATATCTTTACATCTTTAATTTCTAGCTTTTATAACTTTGATTTTCATGTATGGTTATTTCCATGGTTGTACATCAAAATATTTCTCCATTATATTTTTAAACCACATTTTTATATCCTTTTTCTAGTTCATCTATGTTTATTTTCCACCTTATATTTTTCTCTTGGCAAGCCTTGATTTCATCATTTTTATAAACTCTTTCTCTTTTGTGACATTTTATCATACTCGATTATTTTTTGCATTTCTCTTTTAGTATCTTTTCTATTAAAGTCTCATTTCTTGTCATAACTATTTAAGCACTTTTTTCTTTTTTTCCTACATACTTTGTTCTTCTCTTAACAGAGTTTAATCTAGACCCCCATATAAAAGAAAACATAATATTAATAATTTCCTTTCTATATATTCTTTTGATATTAAATACACTAGCCAGATAAGCCAATATAGTTCTTGCATACTGGGAAGAGAAGTATGTGTTAAGTCATAGAGACTACTCTGAACACATTTTTCTATACAAGATTTGTAGATGGCTTGGTACTGATTTGGACAGGAAGCATAGAGCTGCTACATCAATTCTTGTCATATATAAATAGCACCACTGACTTTTTTTAAATTTATGTATACCATTTTTAGTACACAAATAGAGTTTCTTGACATTGCTATTAGGAAAAATGTGAATGGATATTTCTCTACAGAATTGCATAGGAAAACATGTCTTAAAAATAATATACTATATAGAGACAGCATGCATCCTTCTCACATATATAAAAATATTATTAAGGGGCAAGTCATGCGCATTTCTAGATTAGACAATGAAGAAGCTAAATTTAAGGAAGATATTACCAGGTTTAGCACTGAATTAATAGAATGTGTTTACAATCATGGAGAGATACATAGAGGTACTCAGGAAGTACAAAGTTTGAGAGGTGACAGGGCCCAACTGTATATGTATGGTTCAAGAATGACTCAAGAAAATATATCTTGAATCAATCATGGCAATAATGAAGTGAAAATAATATTAGAATACTAAAATAATGTAGATTGTGTTAGACAAATTATTAATAAGAATTGATTTATATTACAAGCTGATACTGAAATTAAGCGAGTAATTAATAATAGACCACGCTTTAGTTATAAGAACAAAAAGAATTTGAGAAGACTGTTATGTCATGCAAACAAGTCTTACGAGACAAATGTAAGAGGGTTGCAGAAATGTGGATGCTGCAATATTTGTGAAGTGTATTAGATAATGAGTTTACACATCCCAAGACCAATAGGGTTTGCAAGTTTAATGTCTCCGCTAATTGTGCAACCAAAAATATAATCTACCTAGCTACTTACAATCTATGAAGCTCATTTTATGTAGGGATGACAAATAGGATGTTGAGGGAATGAGTTAGAGAACATCCGGCAGCTATAAGGAACCATGACATAGAAAGAAGCTCGCTTGTTAAACACTCAGCTATATTTAATTATACACACAGATTTAGTGTTAGAGTAATAGAATGTTTGAGATCAAGTTTAAGACTAGGAGATTTGAAACATTTGACAGAACAACGTGAACTAAAGTGGATATTAGAACTGGAAGCAGATAGAATCCCTGGCCTTAATGATATGGCTTCCATTAAGCCCTATTTACAAGCTAGACCTTTGAGATGAAGTATATGTTTTATATGTGCATTATAAGAATTGCATACAGTTTACTTGTTAGTAATTTTGTATGTATGCAGTAAGTTACCATGCATTTATACGTATATGAATTATTGTTTTATTTTTATATATATATATATATATATATATATATATATATATATATATATATATATATATATACAATATGACATTTACTTGCAGTTAGAGACGTGCGTTGACTTTAAGATCTTGATTGCTCTAATTTATTGTTTAATTGATAAGCTGAATTTTATATATGTAGAGGGATGTGATGAGTGTTTTGTAATGGTCTGAGGAAACATCATTTGATGTGAAAGCACTTACCTGGTATTAAATTATATTTACTGCTTTTAGCCACCTCGTCTTGCATTTTTTTATTTTAGATAAGCTAATTTACCTAATACTACAGAATTCAAACAATAGACTCTTTTTCAAAAATGAAAGTCTAACAGTAGGATTCAATAAACTTTGTGTAGGCTTCGTGCAAAGTCTACATGGAGTGTACATGTATGCATGGTGAGAAGCAGTGGTAATTACATATGCATGCTGCACATCATGTTTAAATTTAAACAAGTGCAGTTTCATGGCTGGTAACAGTGTTGCCAGCCAGGAAACCATGTAAAGGTATATGGTACAAACACATTACAGGACAGTGTATACAATGCAGGGTATTGTGGAATCCCATTCCAGGCATTCTGTACACAAGTTGGGTAAATGATCTGTAAGGGTATATGGACTGGCATTTAAAATAAACAGTCAGGGTAAGTGTGAGTATTGAATTACGATACTCAGATAAAATGTAGGAATGAACACTGGGAAAGTGGAAAGGTGAAATATCATAATGCACAGCAGAGGAGGGCATGTAAATGGAAGACAGTTGTAGCAGGAACACTAATCACATATTGACATTGTACAGTACAGATGGCACAGTGAAAATTTATATTATGTTACTGATAGACAAGGTGACATAATGATGGAGAAGGTTGTCTTTGTGATGTAAATATACTGACGTGAACAATGGAGAAGACACCTGTCAGGGATGTTATACACAATCTGGGTTGGGTGCATAATATATAGCAATGCAAACTGATTTGTCTGACTATCACTGTAATGTAAGCAGAGGTCTCCAATAAGTGGAACACAGTTACAGGGTCATGGACAACAGTAAACAGAAGTACGCAAAATCATGGGCAATATCAGAATAATACCCCTAGTAATCTCATTTCTCTGACATAACACATGTGATTCTGAATGATCATAGATGGTTTGGCACAAACCCACTTGTGCAACTACTATGACATGGCAGCAATCTATGAGGGTAATCAAGCTCATCATCCTGACACTCTTAACATCTGCTGGAGGTGTTAGAAGGACTACTGCTATACTTGTATGTGACATGTGCATAGCATATACATATATATATATATATATATATATATATATATATATATATATATATATATATATATATACACACACACACACACACACACACACACACACACACATGTAAATAAAATGATACACACACACACACACACACATGTATATATATATATATATATATATATATATATATATATAGATATACATATATAGATAGATACAGATATAGCACAATCCTCACTATTATAAATGTAAGCCATGCCATCAATGTTGTTAAACAGCTATGTATGGACTGTGTGCATCACAAGAGCAGGTATCACACATGCATCTAGTATAACACCTTGGTGGGGTTTCTGCAGCATCAGACAGTAATGTTTATGCAACAAAAGGAATATTTAGGTATGGACAATAAGATGTGCAAGAGCTCACTGTGGCAAAGGTGGTACACTTTAGTTACACATCACTGGAAGATGTGTAGACAGGTACATGAAGAAAGGTGTATTGTATTCAGTTATTGGTGTGATGAAGGCTGTGAACTTTGGAGGTATGATGGCCTTTGATGTGGATGTCCTGCACATACTCAGTAGTTGTGTTACATACAAGGGTGTTGTCACCACTGTGGCTACATGATGGTGGACTTTCCACATACCATCTAACCCAGGACACAGGTCACATAGCAATTGGTCTGCTTATAGGGGAGTGATGTCTACATTATCATTGGGTTGTGCATTTCATATCATAACATAACAAATCCCTCCATGTTTTTGTTTCATCTCATGTGTCATCATGGCTGTGGCTGCAGTCTTTGGCATGTGCATTGATACTGTCTGTATTGTACTGATATCACATTTGGTGTCAATGATTGCCCGCAATCTGCAGTCCTCCACACAGTTGCTTGGATACAGGATGTGTATGTCATTCTTCATACCTGTGACATAAAAAAGGGACAAGAAAGCACCTAGCACACAGGTCTGATATATGGACCTGATCACTGGACTCAAGATATAGGTCACATCACACATTTCAACATATTTAGATGCCACGTATGTGACCCAGTGGTCTACCCACTTGGTGATATAAATGTTTATGGCCACATCTGACAGTGTTGCATGAATATCTCAGTGTGGATTTGTGTCAAATGCCTTGGCCTGGTCAAGTTTAGCAGGATGATAGTATTGTCATCATTCATGCCCTCGATGATCTCTTTGAGGGCATCTAACAGAAGTAACAGACATGGGTATAGCATTAACAGCTCACACATATCTTTTGCACACATCTATTACCAGTGTCCATAAAAAAGGTCCATGGTTACATTCTGCTCAACCTCACAGTTGAGGAGAGTCAGGATTTGTCTATACATGCATGCATCAGTTGCCCCCCCCCCCCCAACTCAGATGGATGCATGTTGATGTACACCCTTCTGCGGGAACATATTCTTTATGGATGGTGTGTTGGAAGTGTGCATTCAACTGTGTCAGGTGGGTATACTGTATGTTCTGTGTCACCCTATAGGTGATCTGTGATGTTGTCACAGCCCATTGAATATGTGTGATAAGCTTGCATAGAGGTAAGACAGTACATATGCCTATCTTGATCTAGACTAGGGTTTGAATGCAATTCCTCACTCAGGTATCATTGAGAAACTCTCCCAGCTGGGGATTAACCCTTATGTAACTAGATGGCTAACCAATTGTCTCACTGAGAGAACACATACTGTGAAAGTTGGTGAATCAACCTCTACCAGTTGAGCTATCACCATTGGTATAGCCCAAGGATCTGTGTTTGGCCTTTTACTGTTTGGAATTTACTTCTTCACAGTCGAGGCTAAAGTATATGGCCTTTCACTTAACAAGTTTATTAACTATTGCATATTGGATGCAATCACTGAGTCCACCAATGATGTTAACATATTACAGGAGGAGCTAACATGGACACAAGATTGCTGCCAAAGTCACACAGCCTACAGATAAATGCAAAGATGTGTCATTGCTTGCTTTCTGCAAAGTAGAATTCCCTGTTAATTCCAGCATTGACAATAGCCCCCATGCTTAAACCCAGTGGCACAAGCCCTATGAACACACATAGATAGTGATCTGAACTTCAACCACCAAGTTTCTACAATGGTATATAAAGGCTATGTTATGCTCCTCATAAGTCAGGCCATTGTATCCAGATCTGAGGATGTTATAACAACAGTGTACTCTACCCTCATCAGAACACTAACTGAGTGCCATGATCCCTTTTGGATGTACTTCAACAGACTTCAGCAGCTGGAGAGACCAAAGGGGATTTTCACCCAGAAAATACAGGGCCTACAAACCATGCCATGATGTATGTGAATAGACTGAAAGCCCTGTCACTGCAATCTGTATCATACAGGATTAGATGTCTTGTGCCTGACCTACAGGCCAGTCTTTGACCCTGCCCTGATAGAAATACTACACATCCGCAAATCATTTATTGCTGATGACATTAGCGCAGTCTGGTGTGAGGAAGATGGTAATAGTAGTGTCCTACAGGCTGGTGTAAAATCTTCTCTCTAATGTCAAATAAGTACAGAAACACACATGCACATGCACATAGACACACACATACACACACACACACACACACACACACACACACACACACACACACACACACACACACACACACACACACACACACACACACACACTCCCTAGTACTCATCAGGAAAACCAGGATCAAATCTAATCCCATACCCTTTCCTAATCCCACACTCTTTCCTCCATGAAACTCAGAGACTCCACTTGGAAATAATGGGCAAAGTCAAAATCTTCTTTTCTCTTCCTTAAATTCAAAGAACTAAGAAACCTTACCAAAAAAAACTTATTGTCTGAGACAATGAAAAACTTTTGTCTAGAAGCTCAATCTATCCACATTTCAAACCCTAAAAAAATTTGGTACACCATGAACAATATTCTCTACCCAAGGAAACCTTCTATGCCCATCCCCTTCTCTAATAAAACCTCTCTTGAAACAGCCACCCTACTAAACAATTACTTCATAGACTTGATCCACAAACTAACCCCTACTGACTCCAACCAATCACAACCCCCCACCCCCCCACTCATCTGCCACCACTCAAGCTTCTCCCTGAAACCTGTTTCCACTTCTTATATAACATCTTTTCTGCAGAAACATAAGCCTTTTTCTCCTTCCTTTGACAATCTACCCCCCAATTTCTCAAACTTGCAGCCAGTACTATAGCATATCCTGTATCAATCCTTATCAACCATTCTATCAAGTAATCCTCAGTCCCAGACATTTGGAAATCCTTCTATACAATTCTGCTTCATAAAGGAAGTAACTCCGCTGACCTTTCTAATTTTGGCCTTATAGCCATCATCTTACCTCTCTCAAAATCCTAGAAAAATGCATTCACAAACAGCTTCTTAAATATCTACTCTAGGAAAATCTCCTTACCCCCTTTCAACATGGATTTAGGCCCCACCACATCATCTCCACAGCCCTTCTATCCTTAACATAGACTATAGCAAAGGCATGAGATAACAACAAACTAGTGTCATGCTTATTCCTCGACCTCTCTAAGACATTTGATACAGTCTGCCACCCTAAGCTTCTTACTAAACTAACTGAACTCTGCCTCTCTGAATTCACTACTCTCTGGTTCTCTAGTTATCTTAATAACAGACACCAATCTGTTATACGGCTGTCTTCCTGCTCTCACTTCTTACCTATCCAAACAGGTGTACCCCAAAGATCCATTATAGGCCCCTTTCTCTTTAATATTTCTACTAACAATCTTTGCTCTGCCTGCTGCACCTCATCTCTGATCTAGTATGCAGATGAATCTACTCTTATTACCCTCTCCAACAACCCAATCAACTTCCACTCCCTTACACAGATTTATTTTAACACCACTAAACATTGGTTAATCAATAATAAGCTCATCCTTAGCTGAAATAAAAAACAAGCTTCTTCTTTTCCTTCCAAAATCTATGGCCAACCTTAAAACTTCCTCCACTCTCTCCTCCCTAGATATCACCATTAATAATGCTGATTCCCATACCAAACTTCTAGAAGTCACAATTGATGATCAACTGAAATTTGACCTTCATATCCAGCAATCCATCAAAAAGACAAATGAAAAACTCGGTCTCTTGTACAGAAACAAAAAAAATCTTACCCATCACCTCAAGTACCTCACTAGCTCAAGCATGCCTCCTCCCTTGCCTACTGTATGCCTCCCCTATATTTATCCACCTCCAAACAAATCTTTTAACCAAAGTCAATCAAACATACAATCAGAAATCTAGGTTTGCATGCAACTTTCCCTACAAATTTCTCCACTGTCTTGCCCTTAAACAACTACAGTTGCTTGAATTCCCTCAATTGATCCAACTTTCTCAGCTTAAAATGACACATTCTCTACTTTACATCCTGCTGACTGCCCCTCTCTGTCTACCCTCCTGTCCCCATAACAGACCTTCCCAATCTTGCTACATTACTGACCAACACCTACTTGACACCTACAGTTCCAATAAAACTATAAACAAATTACTTTATAAATGCTATGTGTCGCAAACTTGGAACAAACTACCTTCTAATATATGGTCTATCCACTCTTCCTTTCTTTTCAAAAGAGAATTGAAGAGCTACCATGCTAACTCTCCCTCCTGTACCTGTCACCACCCTACCTAACATTTACCCACCCAATTGTTTTAGATTACAATGGTCCTTTTCCTGACCCTAATTTATATCTCTTAAATACCAGCACTGTGATATCTTAGCTGTGCTACTGAGCAATACTCTACCTAAATGTTATATTGTCTCTTCTGTTACTGCTATATTTCCATCACCTCTCCCCAACTGCATATTTTTACTCTGTTTATTCTCTTGACTCTCCTTAACTTTGCTTCCTTCCCCCCATCTCTATCCTTCTACTTAATACCACTTCTTCCCCTCTACCAACTGGCTGAAGGACAACTTATAGTGGAGCACATCAGCAGTGGATGTTGGAGAGAAGATGTTGGGAGGCCTGTATGAAATGGATGTGTAGATATGTCCAACTGTGAAAATATTGGTATTCCATGGGATTGGAGAGGTGAATGCAGGATACACAGTTATGCTCTTCTGAGACACACACACACACACACACACACACACACACACACACACACACACACACACACACACACACACACACGCACGCACACACACACACACACACACACACACACACACACACACACACACACACACACACACACACACACAGACACACACCACAGTTGATTTGAGTGAGATTAGAACCCTTACCTAAGTACACAGAGTAGACAACTCAGTATTTTACGCAAGCACCACAACAAAAGTCTGACTTTTACAAGGCTGCAGGACATCTTATAGTGGATGATATCAGCGGTGAATGTTGTAGAGAATATGTTGGGAGACTTGCATGAAATGGATAGCTAGCCATGTCCAACTGTCAAAATAATATTCTGTGTGTTACAGATTGCTGAGTATACAATGTGTATAATTTGATGGTTGTGTTTCCAATGCACAGGTATACTTTAAGAGACAGCTTTACAAACTATATGCAAACAGGTGTCCATATTCCTACAGGCATTGAAAAATCTGAATGTGTATTGTCATTCTAAATGTGTGCATGGTATATAAGACAACATCTGTTATTCACTTATGTATTGTAATTGATGCATTTGGGTGGCCACGGTGGTGCAGTGGTTAGCATTGTCACCTCACAGCAAGAGGTTCTTTGGTTCGATCCTCGGCTGGGGTGCCTTCTGTGCAGAGTCTACATGTCCTCCCTGTGGTCGCGTGGGTTTCCTCTGGGTGCTCCGGTTTCCTCCCAAAGACATGCAGTAGGTGGATTGGACACTCTAAATTGCCATTAGGTGTGTGTGTGCCTTCTGTGGAAGGTTGGGCGCTGGGCTGGCAACTCAACTCTGTAAAACTCCACTGCCAATCATGAGCGGACAGGTGATCCCCTGTGGTGACCCCTAACTCGGAAAAGCCGAAAGAAGAAGAAGAAGATTGCAGTTGATGTATTTATGAACAAGTACTGAGAGACCAAGGTTGCAGTGCATGAGGGGAGGTAACAGATGGATGCATTGTAAATGTGTCTTTTTCTTAGAAAGTGCCTTCTTTTGTTTGTCTTTCCACATGTAGTTTCATGTCATGAGCACTAAACAGACAGTAACCAGAAGTAATACATGCTATTGCCCACTTTGCATAGTTCACCACCGAGCAGTGAGTTTATGCAATTGTTGGCAAAGTGTTTGCACATGTGAGATACACATTTCTACTGCTTTCCCTGTTTGGGCATAGTTAAGTAGTGCACAAATGTGAGCCTCATTGCTAAAATTCTGAGTTTTCAATACTGAGGTATGAAACCCACCTGCCACTTAGCTGACTCTGTGACAGTGGGTGTAAATGCATTGACACATTTTGTGTGGAGCCCAGATGATTTAGGATTTGAATCCAGGTGTATGTAATACTTCAGAATTAGTGGTGATAATGCAATGAAATTATTTTTATACTACATTCACTGTGTGTTACTGTGTGTTGATGTAGTGCAGCGCATTTAAGCTGCATTGTGTTGAGGCATGTGCACCACAGAATAGCTGTTCACTGTTGCTTGGCAATGGTGCATAATGCCAAACTCCATATAAGCACAGAGGCCAAAATGTGAAGGCTACACTGGTTCCTTTGGCACATATGTGTGTTGTGCGTGATTCTATTTTTTGACCAAATTATAGGTGTTAAAATGGGGTAGATATGAAAGTGGTGAAATGGGGTGCAAGCAGGCAGAAGAACAAAGGGGAAGCAATACAGGAATGTTTAGGAGGGAGTTATGAAAAAGCCATAGCTATCCATTTTATCAACAGAATAAAATGGAAATTTGTATATAATATTAGTCGAATTTGGACTGTCACCTTCACAAAGAGGGTTGGCAACAATGCAATCATGCTGTATAGCCAATTGGACCAAATTAAGTGTGACAAGAAGACGTGAAAAATAGAGAGCTATGTATGGGATGATATTTATTTTGGGACAGGTGCTCTTTTTTTAACTTCAGTAAGAGAGGAATGCTGGGTAAGGGATGTTAGGATTTCTGGGTCAGTAAGTTGGGTAGGTGAGGAAGCAAAGCAAACAAATTGGACAAACAAGACAAGACACAGGGGTGGTGAGAGACACAAAAGGTTGGGGAAACACCATGATTGGAGAGAGGATGGGGACAATGCAAGCCTATGTCTGTCAAACATGTGGACAGTGAGAATCTAGTCCTCATGCATAGAACTGCTATCACCATCTCCTTACTCCTTTGGATGCTAGAGTGCTTGATGGCTCCTCCTCCTCCTACAGACTATGTGGAAGGGCAAACTCTCCTGTACACCAATGGTGCAGTGCATGACTCTACATACCAACCCTGGCATCTCCTGGCAGGTGATAAAATCTGCACCTCCACCAGTATTCCCGGAGGGTACCACAGCACCAGCTGCTGGGGTAGTGCTACCTAAGGGTACAGGTAATGAAGGGGGCAGTAGAGACAATACTGCCAGTTTGGGTCCCAGATATGCTGGATATTGATACTTGACCCAGTGGAGCGGGGGCAGGCTGAGCCACTGGGGTTGGCCTACATCCCTGTGCTGTGAACCATTTAGTGATTTGTTACGGATGGATGACATGGAAATATTTTGATGACTCATAATAGAAAATAAAAAATAGATAATTGTTGGGATTTGAGAAAAAAAGAGATAAAATTAGCACCATCATATGTGACATAAAATGCATTATTGCACTAATACAATTATTTTAGCTGAAGTTTTACATTTAGTATACATCCTTACAATTGCAAAGTATAATTACAAATTTCTCATAGTAATCATTGCAATGTGCAGATATTGCACATATGCTTGGTCCATTTATACAGATTACAGTTGACAGCAGGGTATTTATACCACTTGTGTAGAATTTAATATATGTAATATTATTAAATAATTGCAGTATTGTATATCTGTTACTCATGGTATTTGAATCTACAACCACTGACTACAGTCTTACATTTGATGCCTAAAGTTGGTTTGTGCTACAGACTGATGCATGCATACTTGCTTTTACAATTAGGATATGCAGGGTTACTTTGCTACTACTATATAGAAAAGAAAAACATTTTTCTTCAAATTTTAAAGCTACAATATACTTATCTGCTGCTACATATATATTACTTGCTTCCTTCAGTCTCTAGATGATTAGCATGGACCTGCCTATTCACAGCTATCTCAGAATTAATGATGAAGAGAAAAGAAAAGTAAAACATTATGCATACCAGTCTTGCCTATATTTAACTTTCTATGTTATAAATTCTCTTCATTAGCATACTTACACGACCATGGGATGTTGCTAGTTTGAATTTGATTCAACCACTGGTTGAGTGTATCCCTCTTGCACCTTTTTAGGTTGTTGAGGTGGTGTGCCCACTGTTCTCCAGTGTGTGGGATGCCAGTTGCACTGGATGCAACCTTGGCTAGACTATTCATGGCCTCAGACTTATACTTGGAGCCAGAATAGTCCCCTTGCAGAAGTCTTTCAGTGTGGTGCTTTACCAGGAGTCCAATATGTATTCTGGACTCCTCAACACCCCACCTATGCACCCTAAATTGGTCACCTTCCCCTCTAACACCAGACATGTCTAATCCCACAGTAGTGTAATACCAAATAATAACTTCCTGCCATTTTTTGATATTACATTTACTGGTAGTGCACAAACCCAGGCAATTATGCCAACTGTGTTTGTACAATGTTAAATGGAGAGCAACAGTGCCCAACAGAGAGAATGCAATTTTTGAAAATACAAGGTTAATCTAACACTTGACGTTAGTTTGAGGGGTGTCTTGCTTCTGTATCTGTTAGGTGATTTAACTCTGCAGACATGCACTGAGAGCATAAATTTCATGACCTGACATATGTTTGTTTGGTTTATACACTTCTAAAATTGATTTTTACAATATGGAATTCAAGCCTATGTATAAGAGACAAAACATTGTCTTCCACAGCGGTGATTCTCCATAGAAGAAGTCCTTCTCAGACATAGTCATGAATCATTTATAAATACAGATGACAAACTGAGGTGCTAACCATGTATGTGTGTGATCTGACAAGGTCCTTGTATATACATTTATTTGCGGATGTGTTTTATTTAAGTGTGAAGGCCATTCACATTCAGATAGCAGAAATATACTTACAGAAACATAGTAGACAGTATAACCTCAGTCATATAGCTGAACCTTCAAAACACAGTAAGGGTGTTATATCCCTTATACATATAATTCGTATCAGCTCCACTATTTATAAATATGCATAAACTACTATAAGCAATCCATAATAATGTCAAATAGAATAACAGTAAAACTGTCTGGAAATTCCTGTAGTAGAAGCCAGGACCACATGTATGGCAGCCCTACACTTACACCTGTTGCCATAGGGATATTGAAATAACACTTGGATATTTTCTTGTTCATTACTATAATCTGAACTGTCACAACTGTAAAAATATGTTGCATTTCCTGTATTAGAACCCAGGATCATCTGTATTACAGCTCTACACTTACACCTGTTGCCACAGAAATAGTTAAATAACAGCTGCATAATTCCCTGTTCATTCTTAATTTCTGCTAGTTCACCACTTAGCAATGCTGTTTAGTGTGTTTGTGTAGTACCCAAAATAATCAATAGAATGTATCCATTTTGAAATTGTTGACTAATTGCTTCCTTTCTGCAGTTGTTCAATGTCTGCATTTGTTGGGGAACCTTGTTAACTGCTGCACAATGTCGCTTAGTGGCATTGCATGATTGAAAGCAAATGTATCCTTTTTGACATTTAGAATGTGTACTCCCTGTCTGCAGGTATTTTGTCTGCTTTCTATGTGGGCTACTAGTCCATGCTGTACACTCATAAATGTCATGCAAAAGAGATAAGCTAAGCTAAACATGAGATTTATTTTGTTTCTCCATTTCCCCTGTTTGCGCTAAGCTGCACACCGTGTAAACACTGGCATTTAAAAAAAGGGAAAATTATGAGAAAAAAAGAAATTAAATCGATTAAATAGACAAAATTACAAAAATTTATGATGGTACACATGAAATATTTTACACAGGTCTGGATTTGAACACTCATTCCAATGAACCTTCAAAACACAATAAGGATGTTGTATCCCTCTTTGCCACATAAATAGCTTTGCAGTAGAGAATGAAAACCATTCTGCATACAAGCAACTGCAACATCATCCACAGTATCAACAAAACATATGACAGTTGCTTCTACATGTATTAATTTCAGATGAAGTGCACCGAGTGATCACACAACCATTTATGACTATTATAGGTTCATAGGTTCATAGGTTCATACTAGGCTATCTGCCCTAGGGCATTTATAAGCCAAGCCAGAGTTTGTTTGGCTTTTGCCACCCATTTTAAATTAATTTTGCTATGCCATTTTTCGAAGTTAGTATACTGTGCCTCTGTCTAACAGTGACACAGAAGTGATACCCGGGGTAAACCTTCGATCTCCCATCAACTCATCAAGATTCCTCTTGAAGAGAGTCAATGAGGGACTCTACCTAACCTGGACTGGTATTTTATTCCAGAGTGAAGGGAGCCTCTGGGTTATGAATCTGTCACTCCAGCATGTCCTATTTATTTCAGTGCTGAGGTTCAAGTCTGTCGAGCGCGTAGCTCGATGGGATTTGGATTTTCTGAGGTGCAGCATGTCCATTAATTCCGGGTTGGAAATGGCTTTATACATCAGGCACAGATCGCCTCTGAGCAGGCGGTATGCCACTGAGTAGAGCTGGAGTTTCTTTAACCGGGCAGCATATGGCATCTGTTTGAGCCCTTTGATCCTCTTGGTGAGGTACTTTTGGGGTCTTTCCAGTTGCTGTAGGTGTCTGGTAAGGTACATCCCAAAAGGGGCATTGTACTCAATTATGGGCCTAATAAGGGATGAGTAAAGAAGCACGATGACCTCCCCTGATCTAGATGTGAATCCCTTCATGATTAGGTGGGCTATATAAAATGTTTTTCTAACCACTTTGGCCACGTGGTTGTCAAATGAGAGATTGCTATCAACTTGGGTCCTCAGGTCCCTAATTACTTCTTCTGTACTTAATGGATTACCACCTATGTGGTAATTTGTGGGCACTTTGTTTTTGCCAAAGGGGATGACTATACACTTTTTGGCATTTAGCTTGAGGCCATGGCTCTGGCACCAGTTGTCTGTTTCTATGAGGCCCTTTTGGAGGATGCTTGTGTCGGCTGGAGTGTCGATTATGGCGCACAGTTTGCAGTCATCTGCAAACCTGGTCAGCCACAGTCCATCTGTGTTGGCCTGTACCTCAGAGAAATATATACCGAACAAGAGAGGTCCCAGGACTGAGCCTTGTGGGATGCCACTTGTAACTGGTTTGGAGTCTGATATGGCTCCAGCAATTCTAACCATGTGGGTTCTGTCCTTGAGCCAGTTTGCAACCCATCTAGTGACATAGGGGTTTATATTTAAGCTGGTGAGCTTATCTATAATGCCAGAGTGGGGTATTGTATCGAAGGCTTTTGCGAGGTCCAGGTAGGCTGTGTGGACCACCTTCCCCTCGTCAATGGCCTTGGTGACTGTTTCAAAGAAATCAACCAGGTTTAAGAGGCAGGCTCTGCCCTTAACAAAGCCGAACTGGGTAGGATCCAGTGTCTGTAGGTCCCCAATATCTTTATTTATGAGGTCCATGATGATCCTTTCCATAGCTTTGCAGACCAGGCTAGTCAGGCTTATGTGGTGATAGTTTCCAGGATCCATTGAGGCACCACCTTTGTGGAGAGGGACCACTGTTGCTGTACGCCACTCTTTGGGTACATATCCTGTAGTAAGGCTGAGATTGAACAGTAGTTTTATGTTTGGGTTTAGCTCTTCTTGGAATTCATGTAGGATGCAGCCCGGGACACCGTCTGCTCCCATTGATGCTGTGTTTTTTGCTTTGGAGAGGGCAGCTCTTACCTGAGCATCTGAGATGTCAGGGGGACAGCACTCTGCTGGGATAGATATTTGCCCTTTTGGTGAGGAAAGGGGGGAGAAGTTTGCGCTGAACCTGTCAGCTAGGATGTTGGCAATGTCTGTGGGTTCGTTGTATTTTTTGTCATTTTGGACTAATTCTGAGCATATCTGGGAATTCCCACCCAGGTTGGTAACATAACTAAAGAAAGCCTTGTGATTATCCTTAGTGTCCTGTGCAATTTTTCTCTCGAAGCTGGCCTTAGACGATTTTATGAGTGCCCGTAGTTTTTTCCTAATACTGATCAGAGATGCCTTCCCTTTTTGGGATTTTGCTCTATCATGTGGTAGCTTCCTCCTTCTATTGTATAGCTTGTTTATGGCTGGGGTCCACCAGACAGGACATCTGCCTTTGGAGGATTGGGACTTGGTTTTATTTGGGATTGCATGAGCCATGCATTCCTGAAGGTGTTCATAGAATGCATATATAAAGGATTCTGCGGTCTGGGCCGTATTTTCCACAGGCCTGGGGGCTTTGAAGGATTCCACCTCGGTTTTGAGGAGTGTGAAATTTGCATTAGCGAAGTTTTTCACTGCGGTTTTCAGGGCAGGGGGTGGAGTCGGGATGTGAATATCCAGTCAGATTAGTTTATGGTCTGATCTTACCAATGAGGGATATACTTCTGGTCTGGAGCATAGAGTCCCCATGTTGGTGATGATCAGGTCCAGTATGTTTTCCCCTCTTGTGGAAGTGATAACAAGTTGTTCCATAGCATTTGAGCTTATAAATTCTAGGAACATTTGGGCTAGGGTGTTGGAGCTAGAGTAATGCTCCCAGTCTATCTTTGGGTAGTTGAAGTTGCCCAATATAATGGTGTTTGGAGAGACCTTCTTATCTTCCAGTGTTCTCAGGAAGGCCAAGTGGGGTTCCTGGGTTTGGGAGGGTGGTTTGTAGCAGGCTATAAACTGGAAGGCAGTTTTACCCACTGTTAGTTGCACATGGATAGTCTCTGATGCTTCGTGCTGTGCCACCAACCTGGAGGTGTGGGTATCTTTGACGAATATTGATACTCCCCCTCCTTTTGTGGTTCGGTCCAAGTTTTGGGGCCGAAAAGCATGGTATGAGGTATAACCTGGTAGTGCTGGGGTTCTCTTGGGAGCCTTGAACCAGGTTTCTGTTACTGCACAGATATCGATGTTCTCCATGCTAAGGAGAGTTTTGAGTGCGTGCATCTTGAAGTTTAGACTTCTAGCATTGAGTTGCATTACTCTTAGTTTCTTATCCCTTGTGATACCTATGGAGGTGGGTTTGTCTTTTGAGCCTTGCCTAAAAAAGGCAGTATGGGGGTAGCAAGAGCCTTTGCCAATATCCAAAAGCCCAGGGGTGACAGGTGCAAGCCATCCCTAGCGAAGCATCATGGCTTGTCGAGCATGTCATCCCAGGCTGACAGGCATTGGATCCCCTTTGAATGTCACCAACACTTAAGCAAATTGTTGAAATTGATCATCTTGTCTTCATACTGTGGCATCATTCTTGGTGAGGGTAAGATGCTACTCAAGGTCAGGGTCATACTGGCCTGGGCTACATGCTCAGAGAGCTCCTCTATGTCTCTTTTCATGTAGTCCAGGGAGGTACATCTCAGGTCATTCACACCAGCATGGACAATGGCTGAGTCATATTTGTATTTGCCTTGGAGTGACCTGAGTGCTTGTGTTATGTGGCGGATCCTAGCGTCCGACAGGCAGCTCACCGTGACCTTCTACTTGTTCAGCCTGGTGAGTGGGACGTCAGTGTGCCTGACGATAGAGTCACCTATTACAAGTGTATCAGGTGTGTTGTTTAGCCTTAAGGGCTGTGACTGTTCGGCACACTGGCTTTGTGAGCTATGTGTTGCATGTGTTTTGTTTTGGGGTAGCGGTTGCTTGGGTGTCTGCTTTGGAGGTCTCTGCTGCTTAGGCAGATTTTTATTTAGTGCCTCCGAGTATGTTTTTGTGTGTGTATGTGTTTGATTTGCTGTCGTGGTAGGTCTATATGAGACTGGAATTGCAGTGAGTGTGGTTTCCTTCTCCTCCTGACTGGTTTCACCAGTACTGAGTTGAGAGAGCTTAGCCTCCAGTATGGCTATATGTTTTCATCTCTCACATGTGTTGGAATTTGTTGGGAGGAGGAGAGGGTTGTCTATGTACATGCGGCAGTTGTAACATTGCTTCAAGATTCCCAGATTCACCAGCTGGACCAGAGAGGAGATTGACAACTGACCTTTGGACATGCTAGAATAGTATTGGGAATTCTTTTATAATTGAAAAAAGGGCTAATGGGGAACAAGGTACTCAAGGGGAGTTTGTGAGGGTGTAGTACTTTTAATTTTTTAGTGCTGACTTATAAAATTGCTTTAGTGAGCAAGTGCCAGGTAACCTAAATGCAATGTGTTACAGGTAACTTAAATGCAAAAATGATAAACCGTAACTTTCTTTCAAGTGAAACAAGGAAATAAGTACAGTAAGCAATGCAGATATCACTAGGGATCCACAGAAGCATTGAAAAGCCGCGTTTTGGGTGGAATTAGCATTTCATGGAAATAACAAGCAAACAAACAACAAGCATACAAACAAAGCTAGATTCAGCAGGCCTGGATCTAGTCTATGCTACAGCAAACAAAGTGTACCAATTTCAGTAAGAAACAGTTCAAATATGCAGGCACTATAAGCCTTTAACCAGAAATTCCCAGCTCAGAAGGGCAGAATCCAGCCTTTCCTCCCACAAGAGTGCAGACCACGAACCTTCTTAATGTAAAATAACTGGCCTGAAGCCCAAGTGCTTAAACCAGAACTAATACACTTTTAGAATAACAGACACTGAGCCCTCAATCAGCAGTTCCCAACTTAGAAGGATGTAAGCTACATGTCCTGCCACCACAGTGCAGGCCACAAACTTTCCTAATGTAAAACAACTAGTCTGAAGCCCAAGTGCTTAATCCAAAAGATTTAGAATGATAGCTACACTTTAATCAAGTTACTACCAAGCAGTAATAAATACAATTGAATACTTTAAAGAATGCCTGGATTAGTGCTCAAGCTATACAAACAAAGCTAGATTCAGCAGGCCTGGATCTAGTCTATGCTACAGCAAATAAGGTATACCAATTTCAGTAAGAAGCAGTTCAAATATGTAGGCACTATAAGCCTTTAAACAGAAATTCCCAGCTCAGAAGGGCAGAGTCCAGCCTCTCCTCCCACAAGAGTGCAGACCACAAACCTTCTTAATGTAAAATAACTGGCCTGAAGCCCAAGTGCTTAAACCAGAACTAATACACTTTTAGAGTAACAGACACTGAGCCCTCAATCAGCAGTTCCCAACTTAGAAGGATGTAAGCTACCTGTCCTGCCACCACAGTGTAGGCCACAAACCTTCCTAATGTAAAACAACTGGTCTGAAGCCCAAGTGCTTAATCCAAAAGACTTAGAATGATAGCTACACTTTAATCAAGTTACTATTGCTAACGAGTTACTATTGCTTGCATACATGCAGCTATGTCTTATCTCTCCATATTTACTGCTCATTCTTGTCTTATCTGACTACTAGTCTGAGACTTGCAGCCTGTAAGGCATTCTGTATCATTGTCCTTAAAATGTGTGAAGCTATTAATTGGCAATCATATACAGTTGTTAACAAGTGACAGGGAGGTCGGATACTCCTGAACAGAAAGTGTGAAATGTGTGTTGCTTAGTTACATTTAAAACCTTGATACAATTACTTCTGCACTTTGGAAATTTAACCTGGTTGATACATCCACTGGAAGTAAGGGAGTATGAATTGCTACTGTGTTTTCCTTCTCCCAACCAGTAATCATTCACAGTTGCAATCCATTAGCAACAAACACTGAGGGAGTGGCTGCACTGTATTTAAATCTGCTACACATAGCCAAGTATTTGGGGTTCAGCAATTCTAATGAGTTCACACCTCATTTGCATCTTCACCATGCTCACAGCCCTGAATCTACACTATAAAAAGGGAACCATGTAGCTAGAGAACCTGAAAGTGATGAGGCTTGTTTATGTCATTAAGTCAGAAGAAGATACACTACTTTGGAATTTATCTGCACAGAGGACTACTGATCTTGATAAAGTATGCTTGCATTTTTCAGCTATATGCTGGATATGCTCAAATGTCACTAACAAAAATCTTTTATATCTATTTCTATCTATCTATCTATCTATCTATCTATCTATCTATCTATCTATCTATCTATCTATCTCCGAAATGTAATTTCGCAACCCATTTTTTCAAAAGGGCATTTATCCGAAAATGCACTTTCATGAAAAACAAGATCGACGAAAACCAGCGAAGGTTGTTGTTGTTTTTCATGGCATAGTGGGGATAAGGGAATATTCCCTTTTCCCCACTGTAGTGCAATCTCAGAGTTATAATATGTGTTTAGTGTTCTCATTTTTTTTTAATTGGTTTTCATTGATCCTGTTTTTCACGAAAGTGCATTTTTGGATAAATGTACTTTTGGAAAAATGGGGTCATAAAATTATGTTTCAGAGAAACGTAATTTTGGTGGGTCGAGGTAAACTCACATATATGTATATGCATTAGCAATTGCTAATTTTATCTGAATACACTTTTTAGAAGTTTACTGATGGCATAGGTATGTTTGTCTTGGTATTTTACTTTCCCGGATGCACAGCCTTATTATCTGCGGTGGTGGTGCCGCAGTAGCGCTGTCGCCTGACAGTAAGATGTTGTCTCATTCAATTCTCAGCTAGAGCGTCTTCTGTCTGGAGACATGCATGAATGGGTGTACCTTCGTTGAAGGTTGTGCGTCAGGGCTGGCAACTCGGCACGTAAAAATCTACTGCCAATCATTAGCAGACCGGAGTTCCACTATGGCGACCCCTAACCGGGAAAAGTCGAAAGACACAACAACAACAGCCTTATTAGCTAGCATCACAAGTGCTAATGTTACAAGTGCTTTTTTTTCTCTTTACATTCATCTGGTGTTATTTCAGTGAAATGTAAATGTCCTATCTTGTCAATGACACAGGAGTGTTAGCCTTCTAGGATGGCCCATAGACACCTCTTGGGGAGTACTGGCTACAGGTAGATATGACTGACAATTGCATAAAAATGAATGTTCTATAGTAAATGTGTATATGTTTTTGGGACAGTTTATTTGATAGCACTTTTAGAAGTTCATTTATAGTTTGGTATCAGAATGTGTCATTTGCCTGTTGCATTGGATGTGGGGGATCCAAGTTCCATTTCTGTGTTGGCACAAACATGATTTGCTATTGTTACTCTCTTGCTTTTGATCTAACCTTGCTTCATGGGTAATTGTAATATGCTACAACCACATAATTTGTTTTTTTATATTTGAATATTTTGACTGTTTTTTTTTTTGTTTCTCCAGTGGGTAATATTAAAATACTACCTTTTTTGTGGTATATCTAAGCAGGAATTTTATTTTGATGTGATACTTATGTGTATTATCCTTCTTTTGTGTTTTATGTCACCTAGGACAATGGCACCCAAGCATCCTGATCCCTGCAAACCTTACTTCACTGACTCCTAAGAATAAAGTCAGTGTGGATGCATTTAAGTGACATGGTGCCTTTCTGCTTGAGAAAGGATGTGAGGATATGTTAGGCAGAATGCAAATTTGACAGCAGATAGTGGCTGATGTGAATGTAGTAGGTCACCAGAGAAGGACATATGATGAGGTGTACCATAGGGCCACTGATATGATTTCATTGGCCTGGAGGATAGCAGTTGCAGTGGCATATGAAGGGATAGCTACCAGGGGGGCCTGCTACAGAGCCACCACTGACACCAAATGAGGAGTTCATGTCCACTGTCTGGAATCCAGACAGCTCAGTGGAAATTGTACAGCAGCATGTCATTGATGTTGGCACTGTTTCAGGGATGACAAGTATGTCCCAGGAGGATCTTCCAGGTAGGCTATCTCAGTTGTTAAATACTTCTTGTATAGTAAAATACTGACAGCAATTAAGTTCTATTTAACATTTTTTGGTGGGGGGAATAGTTATAGATTGATATAGTTAACAACACATTCTGGTTGATTACACATGGGCTTGAGATGGATGTGTCATCCAAGTTCTTATTAAAAGTATTGTTAATGGACATATAAAGGAAATAACATTTTAACTCCATGTGTTACTGTTATTTGTGATTATGGTGTCCGTAACATTTGCTTAACTTCTTCCAGGACCATCCTCCATAGGTACCGTACAAACATCTGCACATGGTAAGCCAAACAGTACTGATGAGCATTTCAAAGAAGTATTTATTTTATCCATACATGTAATGTGAGTGTCAGGACTGTTGTGTGTATTGCTGTACTGCCTGTAACAGTGGCACCACTGTTAGTTTGTTAACATATATTGGACTATATCAGTGTAGGTAATAATTTATTTACTGTGTTTGTT
The DNA here is from genome assembly GCF_019279795.1 of Protopterus annectens. Lineage (NCBI taxonomy): Eukaryota > Metazoa > Chordata > Ceratodontiformes > Protopteridae > Protopterus > Protopterus annectens. The sequence goes on along the minus strand of NC_056729.1, from coordinate 857,358,245 downwards.
GCTTATTTTCACAGGTGATCCTGACAGTAGAATTGTAGGACCCTTACCACCTGATGTGATGATTGTGGGCAAACAGAGGGACAGTCAAGGGAGGCAGAGGTTGAATCTGACACTGATGTTGACATTTAGCCATCTCTTGTACTTCCACTGGACACAATCAGTAGGCCTATGCCAACTCATTATAGTGAACTCTCAGATATTGGAAAGGTGGTGGCTGAGACATTTGATAGGGATAATGTGGTTAATGTGGCATCAGTGTCTGTTGACTCTGGCCATAGAAAACGTGTGGTCAAGGTGTCATGCAGGAGAGATGTTAGGGGTGCTTAGAGGAAGCCTGCTTTCCATCCCCCACCTGATCCAGGTGTGCCTTCCTGTGCCACTTGATGTATGTTTAGGGCCACATGGTCTGCAGGTATGTTCCAATAGGTTATCCAGAGAAATGCTTAGGGGAGTAGATGTGGCACATACTGACATGTATGACTACCTCTGCAGTGTCTGTGATCTGCTGGGAGGGGATTGCATCCATGTGGGCATAGGTCAGCCACATAATCTGATGCTAGCCAACATAGCCATGCCTGATCATGCTCCCACAGCAGCAGTACTTTCACTGCTCCATCATTGGTTGAGGTATCCACACCCAGATGTGTCAAGCCAAGTGGCTGTGGCCCTGGGGATCTTTTTGAGGAGAGCTCATCCTAGTAGACATCAGTCACATTCAGGTAGCACTAGTGCATCTAACTGTTGATATGAATGTGCTAGTGCAACAACTCCTGGCAGAGCCAGTTCTCATGGTGGGGTATGATAACTATGAACTGCCACCTCTACTATGCATGGCTCACACCTGTCCGACATACCAAGACATAGAGCTAGCACAGAGCTTGGCTGTGTTTTTGCAGCCAGATACACATTGAATTCACCTGGAGGGCCCATACAGACACACACACCACAGTTACATGTTTTAACTGTGAGGCTTAAAGCTCACTCTGCTTTATTGGCCATTTGTTACTTTATCCAAATGTCTGCCTGTTTCTCTTTCTTACTCAGACACACTCACTTACCTTTTCTGTCAGCCTAGGCAACCTGCCAACTCTCCTCACATACACAACACCCTGTGCAAGTGATGATAAGTGCACCATGTCATTGTTTTCCATCTTTTTGATATTGGGACGGATAAGCTTTGTGTCTGATGGTCAAGCTGCATAACTGACTTAGTGCTTAGTATATCTGTGCTTGTGATATTGTTTTTCTAATTGTACTTTTGATATATTTTGGTCTTACAAAGTTAGACAGTTGATAGAATCAAAACAGCTTTTTTTTTTGCATCAGTATCTTTAAGAATCTTCTGAAGGTTATGAAGTCTGAAACTGAAATGTGTGTCATTGCTTTCTACCTTCTCTCTTTAATATATTTCCAGTGCAAAAGTAGAAGGCCAAACTGAGGACATTCAGTGGCCGTCAGTAATTTTGAAAGGTATGAATGTGTGAATCTTTGATGCTTGAGGCCTACTGCTTGACAGACAACGCATGTATTCACATAAGTCTTTGTTTACACATCTTAAAGTCATTGCTGTACAAATCACCCACCTTTTACTTACTTACATTACCAAGTAACAACATGTAAGGATATGCCATTCATTTATATTATTACACAATTCTGTTTTAACACTCTAGGTTCAAACTTACTTTGCAAATCCACCAGTTGCTATAGTTTTAGTTCTGGGCTGAATTTGTGTGATGCTAGGACTACACAGCCATTATATTGGTAAGTAAAAGTTGTGAGCATTGCCTGGGATTAATGTTACTATATGTATGTGCATAGGATGAAGGTTTTAGCCCTTTAGGTGGTGAGTGAGTGAGTGTGTTATGCATTGTCTCCTAGGTAATGTGATGTCATATTGAGAATGTCTATGTCTGCCTACACTTACAGCGACTGCTGGTTCCCGCTTTGACTCCTCACCTGCATGTGGTTGTGGTGACCTTGCCATTGGTGGTGAGATGTGTGCCTCTTACCCTTGCTGATCTTGCTGAAACTGTTTTCTCAGGATGATGCTGTGAAGCATGGTACAGACAGTGAAGATTTCAGTACATGAACATGGATTGTACTGCAGGGCTCCCCCAGATGTATCTAGGCAGTGAAACCATGACTTCAGCAGACCAAACACACACTCTATGATATCTCTGGTTTGTGCACGTGCCTTATTATGATGTTCTTCAGCAGGTGTGTGTGTATTTCTGATGGGCGTCATCAGCCATGATCCCAGGGCATAACCTGCATCTCCCAGTAAATGACCCTGTGGGATATCAGCTCTAGTGAATATCTGATACAGTTGGGAGGTGTGCCAGATATGTGAGTCTTGGTAACTGCCTCGGCTGCCAGTACACACATTCAAGATGATTTCCTCAGCATTACACATGACATGGCAGTTAAGGGAATAGAAGCCTTTCTATTTATGTAGACCCTTCCCTTGTATGGGTGTACAATGTATGGCACCAAGTACTTCAGGGTAGTGTCCTGAGGACAGTGTATATTTGTGGCCCTGTCCTCAGGAGTACATGCAAAATATATGTAGTCACTGGTATGTTGGAGCATAGCATTTAGGAACTGATGGAGGATCCTGGATGCTGATGCTTGTGACACCCCCAGCATGTCCCCTTTTGGTCTCTGAAAGGTTCCTGTAGGTAAAATATTAAGTGCTACACATACCTTTGTCTCCACTGGTATTGGTTCCCCAGATTTTCCCTGGATCTGAGTTGAGAAAAACAGAGATTGCAGATTTCCTGTAGTGTGTCTCTATCCACCCTGTATCCCTCTACAATTACCACTTCATGCAGATTGTGATAAAATAACCAGGGTCTGAAAACTCTTCTCCTTTTTTGGCCATGGTCTATTAGTAGCAGCAGCAGCATAGACTTTAGCTTGTTGCATATACACATGAAATAAAGCAACATCAGCCCCTAACATTCTTTCTGTGTATAATCATTTGTGTGGCTGTATTACAATGGGTTTTGGAATTCACAGAGAAAACCAGCACTGAGTCTAAACAGTTACTTTATAGCTTGTTGAATATCTCCTCCAGCTTGCATTGGTTGATTAGTATACAATTAAGCTGCTTATACTGTAATTAGCACGCCACAGTGTTTACCATGGTTGTGCAGCTCTACACACTGTGTAGAGCCTTGTACTGAATACAAACCAGTACGCTACTGTGTGCAAGTCATGCAGTGATGCACACACTGTCTTAGTGGACCATGATGGATTTATTGAAACTGTCTTTAGAGATTTTCCCATAATCGCACATATGCTTTTTCTATTATAGTCTTCCATCATAAATCTATAATATCTTGTTTTCCAAATATGATTCTTAATGCACCTAATTTTTGCATATTTAAATCAATTTCTTTAGTGATTAAAATAATATCATCAGCATATGATAACATCTCTATTCCTTCTTTTGTCATATAAAGTTCATTTTTTAACTCTTGATTAATATGGCTTGGTACTGGTACTACATACATTACGGATGCAAATACTGTATTTCTGAAAAGACAACCTTGTCTTATTTATTCTCTTAATATTTATTTTGTCACTTAACCAACCATTAATTAATATTTTACTTTATTATATTTGTATGAAGTCCTGCATGCATTCCTTATCTTATCACTTACATTATAGGACTTAAATATATTCCAAAAAATCCCATGATGTATAGTACTAAAAGCTTTTCTTAAGTCTCCTACCATAATTTATAATTCTTCTCATCCACTCAAAATGTCATATACTAATTCTCTAAAAATCATGAATAATTCTAAACTTTCTCTACTTTTAACACTATTTATTTCATCTTGTATAATGTTTGCTATGTAATGTTCCATACTTTTTGTATAATTTTCATAAATTTTGTTGTCTGTATTATTCAATAATATAGGTCTCAAATTTCTTACTTCACTTCTTTCATCTTTTTCCATATGAATTTAAATATCCTTCTACATAATTATTTTTATTTAAAACCTACATTCAACCATTCATTTAACACTTCCATTAAATATTCCTTCTGTTCTATTGTCATAGTTTTAAACATTTGATATTCTATTCCAATAGGTCCCACAGCTGTTTCAACATTTACTTGTCCAAATATTCTATCTAATTCTTCTAATACTACTCTCTTCTCCAAATCAATATTATCTTGATCAGCAGAAGTTCATTTCACATTTTTGCATGTCCTGTTTCCCACAGATGTTACTGTCCATGATATTTTTCCTTTCTCCCCATTATCTTCAAACATTTCTTTTACATAATCTATTCCCATTATACTGCTTTGATCTCTATGTATCATTCCCACTTTATCTTTTAATTCCCTAATTACAATGTCTTCATTCATTATTTTACTTAATTATGGAGAACATCTTCTTTCTTTCCTGATGAAAATATATTTGCTGAAATAATAAATTCCTCTTTTTTCTTGGTTTATCCCATACATTTCTTTTTCATTAACTATATGTATTGTTTGTTCTAAATTGCCAAATGCTTCCTATAATATTATATATGTCTTCTCTTTACTTTTCTTATCTCTTTGCCATACCATATAATATTTTTATACTTTTTCTTAAAAGGCATCTACCATTCAGATCAATATTTGTAAAATTGTCTCATACTACTGTGATCCTCCCATAATTCTAACCATCCTGTTCCCCCTTTCCTTCCCATTCTCTCTTAATCATTTTTAACCTTTTCCTATCTTAATGACATCTTCTTTGTCTTTTATTTCTACCCAAATATCTCTATGATATGAAAAAGCTGTTTCTATGGTACCTTCTTCCATAGTCTGTATTCCATTGTTTAACAGAAGATAATCTATTTCTGTTATGTATTTCTCTACTACATGTCGATATTCCATAATTTCCATCACCTTTTTAAAATCACCTCCTTTTTTCTTAAATCACAATTAAAATCCACTGCTCCAATAATTCACATATTTACAGCCACCTAATTCAGAATTTGATTAAACATGCTTTACCTTTCTTTGCTTCTAACATTTGCATATAATGCAATTATTCTATATACTTTTTTTTTCCATGTTATATATATGACAGTTATCCTTCCCATTATTACTAATGTTATAGCAAGAATTTTAACTGTGTTTTTAATCAGAATTCCTTTTCCAGAACAAGTATCTTAATCTAAGTTCCAAACAGTTTTATTTCCCCATAAAGTTTATTTTTGCACTCTATCCTCTTCCATCAATAATCTAATGTCTTCTAATATCATTTTGTAGATATCTGGTTCTTTACACCATTTTTTAGTGGTTAACCTTCTAACTGTGCTGTTTAAGCTATTTACATTTATAGCTAATACTTGACAATTACCTCTTTTATATTTCCAATGTTTAGTCCAATACATTTTCTTTTTATTTATCATACCCTTTTACCAACTGATTTCTTTTTACCTTTAACTATTTTCCAATTAAATTGTTCTTCATCACTAAACTCAGAGCCTTCTTTTCTTCATTTGTCTGTAATTCATTTCAATCTTTCTTTTCATTCTTACTTTACTCATAACGTCCTTTCCTTCTTGCTTCTGCCCCTACTTTTCCTGATTTATTATTTTAATCTCTTCTCGTGTTTGTTCCTGCTCCTTTTGCTCAGACCTATTTTTCTTTTACTCCATCCTTCCCTTCTTTACAATACATCCACATATGCCCAACCTCATTGCATTTATAACACTTCATTTCACATTTTGCATGTCCTGTTTCACCACAGATGTAACATTTTTATTTAACACAGTCCATAATTCAATTATTTATTTTTTCCACAAAAAAAAGTTTTCAGTTGAGCTCAATATTTCACAAGTCTTTTTTGAACTTCAACATTTATAACACTAGTAATATGGTCGATCTTTTCATGATCCATTTTAGTATAACATTGCAGGCCCATTCCCCAGTCCATTACACTCTATTATCATGCACTTAAGTGTTTTTTAAAGACTCATTTTCAACTACAGTTCTAAACTGTATATTCATTTTTTGGGGTTTCTCTATAACAAACTTTGAACACATATAAGTTTCAAGGAACACAGTCTTTCTTTTTCATCGTCTCCCAAAAATGTCTCCATTAGATATCCATTTTTAAAAATAACATCATAAAAAGTCTCTTAACGTATATGAATAAAAGTTCTTACCTCTGAAGGTTTTGAGCCCAGTGCATCAATAATATTACTCCATAGCTCATACTTTTCCAATACTCTTTCTTCTTTACTGTGAATCCTTACTAGAAGTTTATTTTCTGTTTAAACTCCACTCCTTTTCTTTCTCCTTCTTTTTTCTCTTCTTTCTTACTATATCCATGTACAATCTATTTTCCTTCACAGTATTCTTATGTACAGCTTCAGCATCTTATTTTTGTATTTTATCCAATAATCCCCCCCCCCTCAATAAATGTGCTTACCACTCTCTGGTTATCTTGCCACCAACATATTCCTGTAGTAAATAAGTCTGCAACCCTCCCAATTGGAGGGTTGTAATAAGAACTCCATTACTGTCCATGAACTCCTCATCAAATTTTCCTATTGAAACCTGCATTCTGAATTCTGTGAAGGTTTAATTATCATCACCTTTCTCTGCACACCATAAAATGCTTATGTTTAATTGTTACATCAGGATGGGAAAGCTTGACCACCTTCCCCATATCCCTATTATGCTCCTTTTACTCGCCTTGCTGATGGGAAGACTCACCTAGTGTCTATCCCATATCTGTCACTTTCTGCACTTTTCTGATTGTGGAATCAACAACTGACCCAGTTTTTAAAGAAGCAAAACTGTCAGATGCCATATCAGTATGCCTCCTGCTTCTCTGATGCAAAGCAAATACCAATGATTCTATTTCTTAACACAATGATGTGTAGGGACATTCCCCAATGCCCTGTCAACATTTCCCCTAGTAGTATGAATACCACCTCAGGCCTTCCCTGAAAAGTGTCTACTAGCCAAGTGGAACTATTTCAGTTAACAAAGAGCAAATAAGTAAAATTTAAAGCAGGAATGAGTAAATGTTCATGACACTTTTCATTTGCATTTCAGTCTTTGTCTGCCAGCTGACAATCAACAATGATCTTTGATAAATGCTATTAGGTGCAGCAAAATATCTCATTCTAATTTCTAATTTTATTGATTGTACCTGAACAGCCATTCTTTTCAGTAGACTGTAAACATGGCTATGATCTAAACCTGACATTCTTCTATGGATTGGGTCAGCATAATTATTTATATCTTATTTCTTCCCCACTGCTACAGATCATCAACCCTACCTTCACCAGGAATCACCATACAGGCAGGTACCAGAGAATTTATGATTAAGCCCCTAAACCTACTCACTGGTAACTGATGTAAGGAGCACCATCATTATGGGGATGATGCACTGCCACTTGTACCATCTGCACTCCACCACATACATGCTATATAAGGGCTGCCATCACTGGCATTTTAAGGTAAGCTCATATCACCTCATCCTGTGACTATTGTTAGTGTGCAGGCATTCACCTGAACAGGAGGCATTTTGGCTGATCAGGGTGACAATTTACCTTTTGTCACAGATAGGGAAGGCAGCATAAGCCACTGACTGTCATCATCACCTACGTAGCTCTTCCAAGACCTGTAATGTTTGAATAAAGGCCATTTTGATATTAGTCAGGCCTTCTTCATTCTATGCCAAAGAGCCAAATTTGGAATAAACATTGTTTTGGTCGAATATGGTTTCTATGTAGTGAAGTTAATGCTTGAGAGTTAATTGCAGAGTAAGCATTCCCCATACCTAATAACCCCGCTTTTGATACTTTCTATCTTATCACACCTGGATAAATGTCTTGGTGTAAGAAAATAGTCTGGTCCTGTTATTAAAGATTATTGCACTTTACCAAATCACATGTATGCACTAACCTCTAGAACAAGGCTGAGTGGGTTAATCCGATGTTCATGCTGCTACAGTGTCATGTGTGAGTTGTGAAAACATTAAGGGACCTGTTGAACTGATGAGAACAAAATTCTGTTATCAATTGTGTGCATTATTGGCTAATAATATACATTAAGTGCTGCTTTCTTTTCAAGAGAAGTAACTAGTGAATGAATGATTGGCTGAACCCTGTCAGAGTGATGGCTAGTTACAAAGTTTAGCAAAAGAAACAATAAAAGATCAAATAGGAATGTCTAAAGAAAAAATAGTGGCAAGTAAAGATGTTGCAAGATGAGAACCCTATTTGAATTTTCAGTGGTGGCATGCCCCACTCTTTCTTCTGGAGCATTGCACTCCTAGTGCTATACAGCTAATGTATTTACTGTGAAAATACAGCTGAGAGTATAGGAACTAAAGGAAATGTTTAATATTGCAGCAAATGCAAGCAGTGTCTTTCCTCAAGGATGTGAAGCCTTTGAATCAGAATATATTATTAGCACGGGTGACTAGGTGTTGCCTGCACAGTGAGGTGAAGGGGAGATCGTCTCTTTGAAAACTATCAGACTTTTCAGCTTTGATTCTTCACTTCCTTTCTGTTCACTATTATGCTGTGAATCTCACCTGTAAAGCATAAACGTTTAAATATTATCACAAATTAAACATCTATGACAAGGTAAAGAGGTATGCATCTATGACTTGCATCCTTAAAAAGGAATAACAAATATTATCCCACACACTTTTTTCTAATCTCTTATTCATATTGTGCACTCTAAAGTGTCATAGTTGGCTATCCCAATTATTAACATGTGAATTTAATTTGTAGCTGCTCCATAGAGTTAACCACTGCCCTGTAACCAAGGTGAGGTAAACTAAATGTACGAGAAGACAAGAATGTATCTAATAAGTGAGAATACATTCTGAAGAACTCCTCATTTCAGGACTGCTCCAATAGCATATAGGGATAAAGCCCAGGCTATGACTTTGTCAACCGGGGTTCAATTAGCAGCTCGTGGGACTGACAAAGTGGCAGAAAGGGATGGATGTGTGTCAGCTGGGCAGGTGTTCTTTGGTGATGCTCCCTTTGGGAGGTATGGCTCAATGAGGAGAGTTGCCTTAAATAAGATTGACAGGCATGGAAGTTGGGACAGTAAAGGGGTAGGGCATATAACAACCCCCCAGGATGGAAGTGGAGATGGACATACCCCCAGGACATCCTAAGGATCCACAACCTGGCCCAGCAATATCAGAATAAGCTCAAGGGACTCGGCCACAAGTTGGTAGACCTTCACTGGATGTTGGGCACTGGTGGACAGGCCAATGTAATGATGTCCCAAGAGGAAACAAAGGAAAAAAAAGAACTGCTGATTTCTTTCTGTCTTTTTTCTTTCTTTCTTCCTTTTTTCTTTCTTTCTTATTTTTTCTTTTCATTTTCTGATTTGAATGTAGATTTTCAAGCTGCTGTTTGAAAAAAAAAAACAAACACGTGTTTGCTTTGCTTCCAAGCCACTGGAATTTTAACAAAATTACTCATAGACCTTGCTGTGTGTTAATAAATGGTTCAAGGCATTCTTTCCTGAGAATTTCAGATAATTGAGAAACAATGTTTCCAGATGCCTCATAATTCTTGACCTGTGGCATTTTCTAAGCATAATTCCTATTTCATGGCTTTTTCAATCTTCACTTTTTTATTAATGTTATAGCAGACATTTTCAGTTCTTCACATGTAATGCAGATTTTTCAATATGTTGTATTCCTAGAAATAAGAAATATAAGAGTCTGTTAAGTCTCAACATCTCTATAGGACCTTGCTTTCCATGACGTGAAAAGGAACTGAAACTGGATGATGTTTTTAAAACATACTTGAACTTCAAATGTTATTGGAATGAACAGACCAATCTGGCAAAAATCAAGCTGATTCTAATGACAGAGGCAACACTGGTTTTGATCTGAACAATGGTCTGCCAAGTTGCTGGCCTGGAGTTACTTATGAACAAAAATCCAATGTTTTTTTTTCAGTGTCTAACACTAATGTATTGTTAGTTACACTTGGGATTCTCTCTCCTGGAAGTGTCTCTGTCATGAGTTTTTTGGAATGATCCTGAACAATCTGCAAGGTACGTTAATGCAGCCAGATATAAATGCCCTTAAAGAGGAAAAAAACTGCTCTCATAGAATTGTGAGTGATTTCCTCTTTAACTTTAGTTTGACATAATATAACTTCCACTAATAAGAAGAGTTTTCACATGGGCATGTACCCATGCATTCATTTGACTTTGGTCTACACTGAGTTTTATTGTTTTATGGTCATACATGTGAAATCTTAAGCGACATTAATAAAATGTGTTTCTAAAAACACTGTTAGAAAGAAGAGAAAATGAAGCACTGTATTTTAATGTTACATTTTTGAAAATATAGGTCTTACCATCAAAACTGTGGCATAAAAGGTTGAAATGAACAGTTTTGTCAAAAAGAATGGTAAGCAGTTGTCAAAACAAGTAGGTTCACAGAGTGAGTGATCAATTTTTGCTAAATATTCTGTGCAGCATGCTAAACAATATGGCACCAAGCAATGACTCTTTTCAGTAATGTGCTTTAAGTACATTTCATTTCACACGTGGAATCAAACATCAGTTCAAGCACACCTCTTTGGGGTCTCTTTAACTTTTTGACATGCATAAAAAGTACATCCCAAGGGGGACACTGAAATGGAATAATAATAGAATAATGAGTATTCTGTTATCACCCATAGACAATGTTATGAAAATGGACAAGATTCATACTTCAGCAGATGTGCAAGATTTGAATACAGTGGTTAAGGAGAGCTCAACTATGCCAAATGCTAAGTTCTTTTCAGTATCAAATGCAAGCATGGTTTCTGGCAGATAAAAGTAGAGAACGAAAGTTTCAAACTGTGTACGTGTAACACAGCATCATGAATGAACAGATTCCTTATATTTCCATTTAGGATTTCATTAATACTAGAGTTGTACCAATGAGTTACTGAACATGTGACCGAAGACTTTGATGATGTTATTAACATAACTGATGATAAATTAGTATGGGGGCAAGCTTATGCACTGAAAGGCAAAAGACAGATAACAGCAGCTTAATAGAATAAGACACAGGGGCGGCTTGTCCTATTGGACTGCCGGACTGCAGCCCTCCCACCTAGAAAAAAACAAAAAGAAATCTGTAAAACAAAAGATTCACGAGTCCTGCACAGACAACTCAGACTGCCTTTATCAGCAGTCCGGATATGGAGAAAGAGGTACCCAGCAATCATTGCTGTGAGATACCAGGAATCTGTGTGGTGACGACCGCACAGAACAGAGGAGCTCCGGACTGCTTCAACCACAGTCAGAACCAATGAGGAGGACTGAGCTGCTTTCGCGGGACTGTCAGTGCGTGGGCTTCATGGATTACTGTTGGACAAGGTGTTTAGATTGCCTCGTTTGCTGGATTTGGATTACCGGGTAGGTGTTCGTTGAGTCGCTGGAGTTTGGGCTGGTAGGTGAAGGCTTTATACTGCAGAACAAAGTGTGTGTGTGTGTGTGTGTGTGTGTGTGTGTGTGTGTGTGTGTGTGTACAATGCCCCAGTTACTATATACTGGTGGCTAGAGAGAATAAATGGTGGTGGGTAGAGATATTCAGGCTTGAACCCTGTACCTTGCATGCAGGTGTTAAAGACCTGAATTCCCTACCCACCACCATTTGTAAAAAAAATTGCAGATTTTTGCCTCATATTTGATCTGATATGTTCCTCATAATATCTGTGGTTTCAAAATGTTGCAATGCTTGATATTTGATGGTGCAGTGGTAGCATTGTTGCCTCATAGGTGCAGGTTGTCAGGTTTGATTCTTGGCTGGGGTGCCTTCTGTGTGGGGTCTGCATCTTCTCCCTGTGTTTGTGTGGGTTTGCATTTTGTATCCTCCCATGTTACAAAGACATGTCTGCATTATTTCTTCCTGGGCCTCTGCTGAAAATTGTTTTTTTTTTGTTCCAAGTCAGATTGTCCTGATTAACAAATATTAAATAAAATTGACAGACATTTGAATCTCAGACTTCAGGTTTCTGAATGTTCAATTCCTTACATATTTGATGGTGCAGTGGTAGCATTGCTGCCTCACAGCTATAGGTTTTCTGGTTTGATTCTTGGCTGGGGTGCCTTCTCTGTGTTTGTATGGATTTGCTCTGGTGTCCTGCCATTTTACAAAGACATGTGTCTGCAGTATTTCTCCCTGGGCCTCTGCTGAAAATTGTTTTTGTTCTGTCAGAAGTAAAATTGACAGGCATTTGAATTTCAGACTTCATATTCTTCAGAAAATACATAGTAACACAACCTTTTATTCTAGCAATTTTCTATGTTAAAATATGAATATTTGAAATTTGTCCTTATTTTTGCGACCGTATTACCCCATTATTGGCTTTGTCCAGGTTTTTTGTGCTAAGGTTGACAGCTATGGCAAGAACTGAATTCACTGAATATGTTTGAGGGCTGTATTCCCTCATTACTGGGTTTGTCCAGGTGTTTTGTGCTAAGAGGTTGACAGCTATGGTGAGAACCAAATTCATTAAATGATAGCCATTTAAGTTTCAGTCTTCCTCTCTTTCACAAAGCAGCTGATTTGGCGTAGTGGTATGTTGCTCTGACTTTTTTGCACAGGGACCTTGGCAGTAAAATGTATGGTGGCAAACACAGCATTTTTCTTTCACAAAGCAGGTGATTTGGCATAGTGGTATGTTGCTCTGACTGTTTTTCACAGGGACATTGGTAGTAAAATGTATAGTGGTAACACAGCATTTTTCTTTCACAAAGGAGCTGATTTGGCATAGTGGTATGTTGCTCTGACTCTTTTGCACAGGGACCTTGGCAGTAAAATGTATGGTGGTAACACAGCATTTTATTCTAGCAACTTTCCAAGATTATACAAGCAATGTTTAATGTGTCCCTGGTTTTTGGCCTTTTGACCCCAATAAATTTGGCTTTTTCCAGATTTCTTGTGCTGCGAAGTTGAGATGCAGTTGAGTATTGAGTAGATTTTACAAGGAGCTGAGAGCTGCAGGGGAAGAGAAGTTTAGTGCTGCTTATGCTAAGTCAGCTTGCATTATTAATAGCACAACAGGTTGTGTACTTGCTTTTGATGCAGAAGGTTGTTGGTTCTACTCCCACAAGAGGTGAATGCTGCTGTACTGAAAAGATACTAACTATGAGCCTGTTATCAGTTTGCCATCCATTTCCTATTGCTATATTACTAGCTTATCATTTTAATGTAATATAGGCAATTTATTCCTCAGGGGCATCAGACACTTTATTTTTTGATGAAACCATAAAATATAAAGGTGTTTGCTAGCAGCAACCTCTTCATTAGTTACGGATTTATTTAATGTGGAATTATTTAGATGACTTTTTTACTTCTTCAGAGATTGTGCATATTTACTGATAATGGTGGAATGTAGAATTGTGCATATTTACTGATAATGGTGGACTGTAGAATTGTGCATATTTACTGATAATGGTGGACTGTAGAAGTTTGAGTAGACTTTTATGATGAAAATGTTCTGAACTGGGCAGTTTTGTCATTCTGGGTGCATGCATTTTGTTTCATTGTTTACTGGAAAGATGTTCTGAATTGGGCAGTTTTGTCATTATTGGTGCATGCGTTTTGTTTCATTGTTTACTGGAAAAATGTTCAAAACAATAAGAAGGTGTATCAAAGAGCACATGTATGTTTCATATGCAAGGGGCCTATGATTTGAAAACAGCCCAGAATTAATCTTTATCTGCCACTGGTAAAATGTATTTTCTTTGAATGTGGGTTTCAATGCTGTTTCAATGAATGTGAGTTTCAAGGGCAGAGAAGTTTTAATGCTAAGTTTGTTTAGCAGATGTCTTAGTGTTTGTGCTGTAAAATGCAAAATAAAACTTTCAAATGTAGTCCAAATCATCATAGAAGTAAATCAGTATGCACATTAGTGTTTATGGTAAATGGAGTGAAATAGCCAAGTAATGGATCATTGGAATGGCTGCAGGGGGAGGCTCCATTCGACCATGATTTTGTGATGGGGAAGGGCGGCAAACTTAAAGACAGCCCCAGCTGAACTATACCTCCTTAAATGTCCAGATTTTCAAAGAATGAATAGATTTTTTGCTTCTTATTTTTGGTTTGTTCCTCATAAAATTTGTGGTTTTCTGGCAAATCATTTAGGAATTAAGTCACTAAATAATGACACACTGAGTTTCAGACTTCATAACCTTCAGAAAAATGGATGCTAAAGTAAGACCTGTTGTTCTATCAACTGCCTCAGTTTATACAAGAGCAATTTTTAGTACTGTTTACATGTTCCCTCAATATATTTGGCCTTGTCCAGATTTATTGCATTAACAGGTTGAGAGGTACATGCAAATAAATTGCTTTATAGAATTAGGCATAGCCAAACCTCTCAACTATCCCTGATTTTGGCCCAAAATGTTGCTCATCCCCCTAATAATCCCTCTGCAAAATAGTATCAACCAGCAAACAGTTTCAAGTATAAGCCTTTGTTGCCCCATAGATTGCATTACCTACCTGTCCTAAAGTTTTGTACTGCATTTTCTTCACTATAAGCCTCTTATCTTTTCTCGCCTTTTGGCTGCATGCCATATCTATTGAATGTTGGGTGGGGAGAAGATGAGTTATGTAGTATGAGTCAGACTGTGGCCTTACTTTGCAAAATAGTTGTCACCTTAAATGAACCCAATTATTGCTACCATTTGTAACATTTATTCCGATGACATAACAAGAGATAAGTTAACCATGGTAAGAAGCTTTAATGGTAAAACTAAGGATTCTTTTATAAAACCAGAGAAAACGAATGCTGCACTTTATTATCCTAGCCTATAACCTATCGTGTCTCAGCAGTGATAGTCTAGCAAGAGCTGGGGTTCTCACTAATACTCGACAAAATCCTTAAATAAATAAATTGCAATGGGAACAGTGCAGAACAAGATGACAGCCAGATTAAAAAAAATTAAACAGTCAGATGTTGCATGGATGTTCTAGATGTTGTACCGAAGTGATTTTGAGAGGTAAGTAAACGCCAGTGGAAAAGTACATAAGCTTTCTGACACAGTCTGTATTTTCTGTGAGAAATTCACAAATGCAATAGAAAATTATTTACATACATATATATATATATATATATATATAGATATAGATATATTTACTTGATATTTATTTATCACTTACAAGACAGAAATAGAAGCGGACATATCACATATTGCACCTCTGCTGCATGCATTGGATGGTTCAGGAGATGTTACATTCATCTGCACATCCTACAGCAAGTATCCAAATGGCAATATAGCTACAGTTGTCCAAATGGACCTGGTACCTGACTAGGAAGTTATTTACAAGTATCAGATGGAGAGAAAGCTGATACTGTATATCTGATATGTTTTCCTTGCACATGAATCCCCCCATAGTAGGGTAACTCCTTAACGCCAGAATAAGTGTGACTATCACTAGGTTTTATTACAAGTGGAACATTTTAGCAATGTATGGAAATTAAGTGGGAGTATCCCAGACTGCATCCTTAAAATTTATAGAGGAGCACCTTAATGTCAAATATCATACATTTGTGAGCTGCATGTGATTCTCAAGAACAGCAGAGTCATGAAACATTTATATATTATCACTTATCTCAGTCAGGCTCATGCACCTATAGCCCTATAGGTGGTTAAGGTTATTATAAATATGTGTGTGTGTGTTTGTGTGTGTGTGTGTGTGTGTGTGTCTGTGTGTGTGTGTGTGTGTGTGTGTGTGTGTGTGTGTGTGTGTGTGTGTGTGTGTGTGTGTGTGTGTGTGTGTGTGTGTGTGTGTGTGTGATATGTGGTACCACTCACTGTGTGTTCAGCAGATAGTAAAATTCTGCCGTATGGTCTCAGCAATTTATGTGGTTGATACCAGCAGAAATGAACATATACACTTGGGAACAGGTTTCTAAACCAGGCTACATCTGAAGGTTACCTAGGGAGTGTAGCACAAACAGTGTTGCTCTATACAATGTATATTCTGTAATGCTGATGTTCACAACCAATTGTACACTTATTTCCTCCTTAGAAATGCATTCTGTATCAAGCATTGAGTTTCTCCTTCATGCATACTGGCTCTAGCTCAGACCTAGCTACATCTTGACTGAACTGTGGAAAAGTTCTATACTTTGGGCTAATAACTGGTGACCTGATACACTTGCAGTGACTGCAGAATTCTGTTGCATGATTGCTAACATACATATTATGCCAGTTTTGCATTACCTGCAGTGCCTGCCAACTGTAGTCAGATATGTATTTAATATCTTGACTCTCATCTACAATACCCCTCATAGTCTGGATTTTACTTATTTTAAAGCAGTAGCTGAGAACCTACACCCTGACAAGATACGTCATATCCTTAGGTGAGTGACTGTCCGTGGTTCTGTGTTCAACTTTAGTGACTTAGGACAGGCTATCTATTGAATACCAAACTGTACCTCTAGTTTAGGTAAATGATTTGGAGTAATCACTCAGAAGGTCGCTGGGAAGAGCTTCTGAGTAATTAACCCAGATTTTAGAGGGGGGGTATTGTTCATGGTTTTTGTTGTCTTCAATTTTAAAATATATGATTTTCAGATTTTTGCCTTTAGATATCCTGCAGATTTTTGGTTTTACAGATATGTCACATTTTAATTAGATGTTTGCTATGTTACTTTGTTCAATGCTTAAATATTAAGTGCAATAACTAAATAAATACTTTTTTTTTTGTTTGTTTGTTTGTTTTGTTTTCAGGAGACAGTTATTTCCTGTCAAAGCCTTAATTCATATCACTGATATTATGTCCTTAAGTGTCTGGTAATAGGCATATACTGAGGCATATCATGGGCAGGAATGTGAGAAAGCAGGGGACTAGGTTGATGAAGTCCTAGTCCAGGTAGCTGTTCATATCTATCGGTGCTCTCCAAAGCACGTCCAAGAAAACATTTTCAAAGTCATAGTGTGTGCAGTCCTGCACACTGTAATAACAACAGAGTAAGATGGCCTCCTATTTTGGAGTGGTGGAAATCTATCAGCCCACTCACCTGCTCCCAGACCAAAGTGCTCATGGGATGACAAATCAAATTACACCTATGCAAAATTAGAAGAGGGCTGGAATCATCATGTGAGGGGCCAATGAGCACAAATGATACAGCAGTGTCTGGTACAAAACTATGCGACATCGTTTTAAGAGCATGCAATATGCACATAGATCAGCATGGCATCCACGCAGTGACAATTGCTATGATAGTCATGATGTAGGATATGCTGATATGTGCTTGTCTTTACTACCTGTTGCATTAGACATTACACACTTTTACAAGCCTCATGAGTTCTAACATAGGTGCAGCTGTCATCATCTCCATGAGTCTGCTGTGCACACAGGACACATACAAGAAAATGAATACAGTGTGAACAACAGAAAAGTCACAAAACTTTAACAGAGAAAATGTCACAGAACATTAATGTAGAGCCTATACTCCATGACAGAGTTAGCAGTGTTGTGTGGATATCCATGTTCCTTAAGATTTTATATGCCTTTTTAGAAACCTACCATCAATCATACAAACATTTTCACAAGCAGTTTGCAGGTCATACATGCATGATTAGATATGGGCTTCTACTTCCTGACTTGGGGTAAAGTGCCATGATCTAGCACCAGAACCTGAGAATACTTACAGTGTGGTGTTTATGGTACTGGCCTGTGTCTGAGACTTAATACAAGTTCATCGCCCAGAGTCAAATGTTACCTGGATGCTTCAAGGGCAGGATCAGACACTCCTAGCCAACATATGGACTGAGCAGGTGGCAAAAGAACCAAATCCTGAAGAGCATAGCAAGGTTGTTATGTAGCAATGTTGCACTTGCCTACTTGGTGTATTATCATCAATGCATGCATGAACTCCAACTACATTAATTTCAATAACTATATGGGCTGCACGGGTCATTTATCAGCCCCATCATGCATAGTGGTAGGGATCTTAGATAAATCATGTAAGGCCTCAGTGATGCTTGACTAGGGCAACACAGTCTGTGTACAGAACCACTCACCATACCTCTCAAACTCTTATTTCAAGAAATCTGGACAAAACCTGACAAAATGTGGGAACAAAGGCCCAAAAAATAGAAAAAAATAGGGAAAGATTTTAAATATTGCTATTATAAACTTAGAAAGTTGATAAAGTAACAGGGTTTGTGTTAACATACATTTTTCCAATGGATTGGAAGACTAAAACTCAAATGTATGTCATTATGGTGACTTCAGTCCTCAGATCATCTCAGTGATTTGCCACAAATCTTATGAGGAACAGATCAAAAATATGAGACAAAAACCTGAATCTGGACATTCTGTGAAAATCTGGACAGTTGAGAAGTACGCCACTCACTGAACTGTAGCAGCATGCACATTGGCAAGGGCAGAACATTATCTGCATCAACATTCTATACCATGTCACCTCTGTTAGCTACTGACTATGCCACAGAACCAGTAGGTGCATGTGCTGCACTGATAAAGATGTGTCATAGTGACTTTTTACTGATTTTTCTCCACTGGAAACACTGGATACAGAGTCCTGAAGTATAAGTGTGTTCCCAAAACCATGCAAGGTGTTTTTCTGTGCAGCACTTGGAAGGCACTGAGATATCCAGGTCTTAACCTCATAGATACAAAGTACAGGTTTTGGATCTGACCTTGGGTATTCAACTATGAACCATTAATGTGAACCAATGCATGCTGAATGCTAGTGGCTGTGGCCTATGTTTGAAATGCATCATTCATATTTAATAGTAGTGCTACTTTTATAATAAAACATGCATCAGTTCTGCCATCCATTGAGACATCCTTGGGCTCAGCAAGACTGGCAGCTGATGTACTGTGACCTGTATGGTGTGCCAGAAAATTCTAGAATGTATGCACACAGAAAGATCAACTTATCTACTTATCAGCAATTAGCCCATGTATAACATGACTTGTCCATTAATAATGTAGTCTACCATGTCAAGTATCACCTACTGCAGGCACAGGAGAGATTACAATGTCTGATGAACATGCTCATATGTGAAATTAATATGAATGTACCACTACAAATATACAAATAAAGGTACTTACGTATTATCGCAACCACATTTCAAGTACTTGTTCACAGTCCATTTTCATCCTGAACAGTACATTTTCTGGGGCAAATACATTCAAATGTAATTTACAAATCATTTCAAAACAAATGTTAAAAGGACAGCGGTGAAAAGGTATTTAGTTGAAAAGTTTCTTCAACGGATTTCCACGGGGCATTTCCATGGGGACCCACAGCCCGAAGGGTTATGCTTGTGCCCTGTCATACATACAACAGATAAGGTGAGGGGCAGAACTGACACTGTTTTATAAAACTTGCCAATGTTGTAAGATAATGGAATATGAATTTCTGGAACACAAACACCTGCACATCCAAACAGGTAATCAGAACAACGTGCTTTGTTTTGGCATGCATTGTCTAAACAGCAATGATTACATGCAAATTCCCGGAGACATGGAATGTCTGTCAGGTGGCCCGTACTTCAGTTGTCTAAAAAAAAGCAAGCAATTTATCACATTGGGGTGGCTTGGCTCCAGCAGATTCAGGTATATAGCTGCAGTTAAAATAAAAGGATGATTTCTAAAGGTGACAATAGGTCACTTAGAAAATGAACAGAACAGCGTATTTTGTTTTGGGATGCATTCTGTAAATAGCAATAAGTAAATGCAAATTTACGGCCACTTTAAACGTATGACAGGTGCTGCCTGGTTCATTTTTGTGAAGAAAACAAGTAATTCCTCACATTTACATGTCAACTTGTTTTCAAAGACTTGGCGAGCTATATATGACACATTTTGGAAGGAGAAGGGCTTGGAAATGAGCCGCTTCTCCTGTTCGGAATGTGGTTGCGATAATACGTAAGTACCCAAATAAATGATAGCATTAAACAGAATCCAAATGTGTAACATATATAGAACATTTCGGTATGGGGATAGAGACACCAAAATTATTGTCACCCCCAAGGAGCCTGAAGTTCCATGTTTACCCAATTAGACTAGAAATGTATGACTCTCATTCAAGGATCCTGATCTGGGCATACTTTGCTGCATAAGTTTTCTGAGAATGTCACAGACAGTAATCACACATATCCATGACATGCAGATGATAGACCTGCACTGCACACCTATGGCCACAATCCACATTTACTCTGCACATGATGTCATCTTACAGCAATGCCCAGTGACATTTGTGCTTACACACCTCCTCAAGGAGAGCCATGCCATCATACGTCAATGTTTCTAGTAGTGTCTCATTTTCAGCTGTTGTGAGGCTGCCATAGCAATCACACTGATGATCAGATATTTTTAAAAGACAAATCAATGAATAGTATATGTGTATGACCAGACATTCTTTAAATAATGTTATTACTTTTCAAAGTGCTCTAATAAAAAGACAAATATTTGTATCAGCAAAGAAAATATGTATGCAATTAAAATGCAATATAAGAAGATAAGAAAAAAAGAAGAAAAACTTCATGTGCAAACAAATATAAATTCTATATGTACAGAAAAGAAAATCCCTTGGGAAGTTTCTTCCATCTAATAAGACGTGACCTTGCATCTTTTAAACATTTAACACCATATAAGCCAATAGAAATAATGTAAAGAGAACCCCATGTGCAGAAATGGGAAAATAGGATTGTGGATGTACGCATGTATGGCTGGATGGATGTTTCCGATCTGTTAAAATTAATGCTTGTATTACCATCTTGGCTAATATTATTTTATTCCTCAGATCTATAGGTAAAGCTCATACAGCATCAAACAAAAGAAGGTTCAAGTTTGAAGTCCACCATCAAACGTTCATATTTTTAGCAGGTTCAACATTTCCAGCCACCATCAGTGAATATGACAACAAAGCTATCAGCAATGAGCTGATTGTGGTTGGTCCCCATAATTCCACTAGCTAAGTTCAAGTACTGGATTAATTGAGTCTGTTCTCAATGGAGACATACAAATGTCAGCATTATTAATAGAATTCATCTGTTGTACAGTGATATGTGATTAAATGCCACTTTAACAAAATCCATTTACCACGGTGGATCCTTCTTCCCAAATGCAATATTTTTCCATCATTTTTTCTAAAACCTTCATAGGGAGCTAACTGCAGTTCAACAAAACCTTATAAATATGGACTGCCCTCATCTTCTTAAATTGTAAAAAAATGTCACATGCAGTAATACAATTAAAGCCTCCTGGACTTAAGGAGTTAAGTGTTATAGAGGTAGGTATAAATAATAGTCACTGTATTATCTGTAATACGATGAGGGCAATTACTTTTGAAAATATGTATAAACTCAATAGGAATTTGATCTGGGCCACAGAAATCCCCTCCTGAAATTAGTGAAGTTAGTTTATAAGCACATCAGCTTTATTTCCATTTCTGGAACAGAAGGTATTTTTCTTTATATTTATTAGCTAACCTTGAATATGTGCCATCTCTGATTCAATGTTGTACACAGGAATATAGAACCAATACTAGGAATGTGATCACTAAGACCATAGGATACCTAACCATATCTACCTTTTCACTGTATTTACATTCACTGCTTTCACACTTAATACTGTAATTCTATCCTTATGCACTTGCTATACTAATAGTGTCCCATTTCACTTGATTTACTGATCGCCACTCTCCTTACAAAGTGCCTGTCTTCCATAGCTACATTTAGTTCTGTGGCTACTAGCTAACTCTCTTCAGTAGCAGGGTTCACTACCTTACATCCCCTTCCCTTTATTTCATTAGTAGCAGACTTCTTCACATTTCCTTGCAAAAGTACAGCCCTGCTTTAACCTGCCAGTACTTACAGCTTCACTGATTGTTTTCTGCTGTCTGCGGAAATCATTCAACTCCATTCAAAATCTGAAACAATTCACAAATACAACAAACATCTAACTAAGCTCAGTAAACTCTATTATACTTCACCTCACTACTAAAACTAAGCGGAGATGTCCACCCAAATCCTGGCCCCAGATATGGCCAACAACAGCCTAAGCCCCTACCTCACTCTCTTGCTCAGGTATTCCAGATTCCCCAAATTGTTCCAACCTCCTGCTACTCAACATAAGTCTAAGAAGCATAGTCAATAACATCCATGATCTTCACACCTGCCTATCCCAACTCACCCGACATCACTGTACTTACCGAAACCTGGCTAAAACCTGAAATTAAGAACAATGAAATTCTCCCTCCAGGTTATAACATACACTGATGTGATAGAAAAAACAAGCATGGAGGTAGAATAGCCATAATATATAAACAACATTTAAAATTAGAACTCATTGAGCCAAACACACCTGAATTTAGTAATGCTGAAATACTATTTACAAAACATAAAATTAACAATTATAAAATATAACAAAAATTGCCACTTATATTCCTCCTGGGAATAATCCTAACATAATCAAGGAAATACTTCACTGGATATCTTTAAATTTCTCACAAGAAAACATCAGAATGGGTGACTTCAACACCAACTTGTACTCTTATAATTCTGATAACCTCACTAATTTCATCAACCTACATTTTCACAGGTAATTTAAACCGCAATAGAACCAACAAAGCCACCAAAAGGCAATGAATCCTAGATTGTTTCCTTACCAAAAAGCCCTCTATAGCATTCCAGTCAGGTTGCCTTCCCAATAGTATTAGTGATCATCCCCATACCTACTTACTTAGACATCATCTCACCCCCCCCCCCCCCAGGATGTATCTTCTTCCATCTAACTCGCAACAAAAAAGAACATCAGTGCTCAAACATTTATTTCACTCTTACAACTCTGTGATTGGTCACCACTCAAAACTCTTCCTCTTGATACTGCTATGCACTAGTTTAACACCACCTTCCTTGATATACTAAATAGGCTAGCCCCTTGCAAAACTACTAGAATAAAATCCAACGATGCACCTTGGTTAACAAAATAAACCACAAATCTTCTCAAACAAAGAGACAAAGCCTGGGCAATCTGGCATTCCACCAAAAATCAAGTTAACTTAGAACAACACAAACTGCTTTGAAATAAAGCCAAGTTCATTGTCAAACCAGACAAAAAAAAAATACTATACTGTACTACAGCAACAACACCACAACAATCCCAAAAAATTCTGGTCCACCATAAATATACTCCTTCATCCCAGTCAAACATCCACCCCAACCCCTTCTACTTCTAATAACAGTGACAGTGTTGCAGCAGAACTCAACACTCTACAAATTCTATTCAATCAATTTCCAAGTCTAACCTTAACATACCTCCAAATATCCCAAATACTTCTAATGAAACAAGTGACACTTTATCTTTTAAACCTATTCAAACTCTCACCATAAAATAATTATTCTCCAAATTAAACTCACAACCCTTGCCGCAGATGACCTCCCTATGGAATTCCTAAAAATAGCAGCCAATGCTAATGCCTGTCCCATCGGTATTCTGATCAACTGCCTTGTCTCGAAGCACTATATTCTCTTTAGCTGGAAAATGCTACCACACTCTCTAACTGCAGACTCATTATCTTACCACTCCTTTCAAAAATATTAGAAAAATGTATCCACATGCAACATTTAAACTACCTATTATCCAGTAACCCCTTATCTAACACACAACGCAGATTCTGCCCTAACCATAGTACCACCTCTCCCCTTCTACATTCTGCTAATACCATAAATCAACATAGGAATAATGGGAAGTTTGTATCTTCCATCTTTCTGGATCTATCTAAAGCTTTTATACTGTTTCCCATCAGAAACTTCCTGATGAAATTTCTACCCTAAAACTTAGCCACTCTTCTCTAGCATGGTAACACAGTTATTTATCTGGTCAACAGCATGATGTCAAATGGTAACAAGGGCTCTCATCACTATTGCCTGTCAACATGGGGATGCTCCAAGGTTCTATCCTAGGTCCTCTACTTTTTACTGTTTTTACCAACCGACTCAGTACATTTACTCCCCTAGACTTCATCATTCAATAAGCATATGACTCTCGGCACCTTCCCTAAATCAACTTGTCACCATAACACAACAATCCATCCTAGCTGTCAAAGCATGGTTATCTTATTCGCAGCTGATTCTAAGCCCTTACAAAAGTAAACTGACTAAAGTGATGTTCTTTCATCTCCAGCAAATCACGCAATCCCTCAACCCCTTTCCAAATACTGTACATTCCTCAAACAACACCATAATATCAGCTCTAACTCTAAATTATTAGGTGTTCTAATTGACAATAATTTAAAATTTGACATTCACCTGTGTCAGTCTATCAAGAAGACACATATGAAGCTATGTTCATTGTACAGAATCAAGCCTTTCCCGACTAACAACACAAGACAATCAATAGCCAGAACACATCTTCTCTCCACAATATGCTTCTCCTATCTTCATTAACATAAGCAAAACTGATCTAGCTAAGCTTGAAACCTGCTATAATAAAATAGCCAAATTTTCTACTAATGCAACACATAGTTATCACCACTGCTCTGCCTTACATCAACTAAACTGTTTAAAACTTCCCCATTACTTAACTTATCTTCAACTCACTCTTATTCACAGACTAGAACACCAACCTGAAAAAAAAAATGATTTTCAACAAATGTTTCAACATTATACTAACACTCGACTACTTCATAGGTTCATAGGAGGTTACTAGGCCTTTACAAGCCATGGCATGTTAATCTCAAGTACCTCCATCTATTGTTTTTTGGTAGTTTGCAGAAAGAATTTATGAACAGAGTGGGTCTGTGATCAACTAGCTACCCCTGTCCAAAGGGTACCATGCTAGGGGCAAATTTGTAGGCTCCCATCCAATTATCTAGGTTGCATTTGAAAAGGGTCAGTGTTTTACATGACATGGGAGTCTATTCCAGAGAAGTGTCAGTCTCTGAGAGACATATCTGTCTATCTAGCATGATCTGTTAATGTCAGAAACTAGGTTGAGATCTGTAGATCGAGTGACTCTTGAGTCATTTGACTTGTGGAAGTGCAGCATTTCCATTAGAACAAGGTTGGACATTGCCCTACAGGCCAGGCACAAGTCACCTCTCAGCAGCCTATAAGATACAGAGTAAAGTGAAAGGACTTTCAGCCTGTCCAAACGTCAAGGTTTGAAGTCCCTGTATTTTCTTAGTGAGAAACCTCTGCTGTCTCTCCAGCTGCTGCAGGTGTCTGGTAAGATACATGCAAAAGAGTGCATTATACTCTTTAGTGGTCTGATGAGAGTCGAGTACAGTGGAGTTATACCATCCCTTGACTTGGATGCTATGTCCTTGCTTATGAGGTGTGCTACATAGAACACTTTCCTTACCACTGTGGAAACGTGATGGTCAAAGTTCAGATTGCTATCAGCTGTGTTCCCAAGTCTCACACCACTGGGTTGGAACTTAGAGAGGTGTTGTCAATATTATAATTTGTAAGGAATTCCATTTTGCCAAAGGGAATAATAATGCATTTTTTGCATCTAGTTTTAGACCATGGCTTTGACACCAATAATTTGTGTGTGTTAGCCCTTCTCATAATATGTTGACATCATTGGGGGACTCATTGATTGCTCCCAGTTTGCAATCATCAGTGAACTTGGTGAGCCAAAGGCCACCTACTTTGGCCTGGACTTCTGTGAAATAGATGCCAAACAGTAAGTGGCCCAGCACAGACCCCTGTGATAGTCCACTATTGATGGGTCTACTAGTGAAGGTGGAGTCACTAGTTCTGACAGACTGTTTTCTGTTGGTGAGCCAGTTGGCTTCCCATCTAGTAACTTAATGGTTAATCCCTATCTGGGAGAGTTTCTCAATGATTCCAGAGTGGAGAATTGTGTCAAAGCCTTGGAAAGGTTGAGATAGGCTGTGTGCATTCTCTTATCTTCACCCATGGTTTTGGTGACATTCTCAAAGATGTCTACCAGGTTTAATAAGCATGATCTACCCTACAAAGCCAAACTGGGTTGGGTCCAGCATCCTTGCTGATAAGGTCCATGTTAATTCTCTCCATGGCCTTGCAGAAGAGGCAGGTTAGATTTATGAGTCTGTAGTTCCCAGGGTCAGTTGATAGCCCCCCCCTTGTGCAGGGGGATTACTGTTGCTGTTCTCCATTCTGCAGGCACATAGTCTGTTCTCAAGCTATGCTTAAAGAGAAAGCCAAGTGGGTCTGCTAGTTCTTGTTTTAGATTGTTTATTAAACAACCTGTGATATTATCTGGTCCCAAAGAGTCTGTATTTTTGACCTTGGCAACCACAGCAATGACCTGTTCTTTAGAAACACTAGATAGAGGACTGGCATCGGGTATATTTTGGGACACTACAGTTGGGGACTGGGGGGTGAAATTTGCACTGAATCTGTCAGCAGCAGGTTGATGATATCTTCCAGTGTAGTATGAATGATCCCATCTACAACCAGTTTGGTACATAGCTGGGCATTCTTTTTTAGACTTCAGATGTAGTTAAAGAATGCTCTATGATTATCCTTGGCTAGGGTTGTGATTTTGCTTTTGTAATTTGCTTTAGAAGATTTTACAAGATTTCTGATTTTCCTATTTAGGCTTAGGAGGGGACTCTTTCTCTGCAGAGTGGTATACCTCTTGCTTTTGGACAACAGCTTCTACCCTTGTTATATAACCTGTTTACACTTGAAGTCCACCATGGTGGCTTCTTTCTATGGGAATCCCTGGTTTTGATCTGGTCAGGTACAGCAGAGTTTATGCAATCACTTAAGTATTTGTACAGGGCATTTGCATACACTTCTGCATAGTGAACATTGATGTCTGCGATTGTGGGTGGTATGAAGCTTTTTATACTATCACTTAGTCCTCTAGTTAACTTTGGGGAAGTTTTTTATAATTTTTGTTCCTGTGAGGGTATCAATTCCAGTAGTTACTTCAAACGAGACTGATTTGTAGCCTGACCTAACCAGGGAGGACATCACGTATGGGGAAGTAGAGTGCCCCCCCCCCCATGTTGGTGAGTACTATGTCCAGAACATTAGAGCCACTAGTGGGGGTGCAGACTATCTTTTCTAGAGCATCTGTGTTAACAAAGTCCAGAAACCTCTGGTTGAGTGTGTTTCTGCTCATGTATGTCCCCCAGTCTATGGAAGGATAGTTGAAATGTCCCATGACTAAAGTGGTGGTCTGTAATGCAAGGGATTCCAGTAAATCAAGGTAGGTGGTGTGCTTATCCTGGTTCATGGTGGGGGATCTATAGCTAACAATGATGTGGTATGGTAATTTCCAGTTGTTAATTGGACATTGAGTAGTTTGTGTGAGTCCTGCTGTTTGACCAATCTCGAACTGTATTTGTTTTTAATGAAGATGGATACACCTCCACCCTTAGTTCCCTCATACTCATGTTGAGGTCTGAACATGTAGAAGTATTGTAGCCTTGTGCAGCCAACCATATCTTGGTAACTGCACAGACGTCAGTATCCTCCAAGGTAAAGAGTGCTTCCAGGGAGTGCAGTTTCGTGTTGCACTCCTAGCATTAAGCAGCATGGCCCTGACTTTGTCTCGATCAGATTTTGCTACATTGGAAAATTTGTTGTTTTAACATTGCCTAAAAAAGGCACTACTGGGGAGGCAAGGGCCTTTGCCAGTATCCAAAATCCTAGGCAGGACAGGTGCAGACCATCTCTAGCAAAGCAGTGAGGTCTGTCTACCATGTCCTCCCAGGCTGACAGATACTGGATCCCCCTGGACTGACACCAGAAGCTGAGCCAATTCTTGAAGGCAATCATTTTTTGTTTATATTGTGGCCTCATCTTGTTTGAGGGTAGGATACTGCTAAGGGCTAGGGACATAACTGCATGGGACACATAATTAGAGAGTTCCATCATGTCTCTCTATGTGTAGTCCAGTGAGGTGCGTCTCAAGTCATTCACTCTAACACAGACAATGTTAGAGTCAAAACAGTACTTGTTGTTGAGTGACTTGACTGTGACCTCCTTGTCCAGTCTATTGAGGGGGACATCTTTTTGTCTCACTACGGAGTCACCTATGACCAAGACATTTGATGTGCTTTGCCTTAGGGGCTTATTTGTTGAAACATGGGTGTGTGTGTTGGTATGTACAGTGGTTTCTTTATGCTTAGTGGTGAGTGTGTGTATTGTGCATTTGAGAGGTCTCTGTTCTTTTGATAGGCTTTTAGGAAGTACCTCTGCATATGTGGATTTATGTGTAGTGACCATAATTTGTGTGAGAGGTGAGGTTTGCATGAGAGGTGAAACATTTGTGCTGGCAACCTGTTTGATGTCTAGTTTGTTTTTACATGAGATAATTGACTGCAATTCCACAGTGTATTTTCATCTCTCGCATAGGGTGTTGTGTTTGCATTAGGAGTAAATGGTTGTCACTATACACAAAGTAATTGCTACATTGTTTTAAGATGCCCATATTAATTAATCTGGCAAGAGAAATGAAGGGAAACTCCCCATCTATTGTGACAGGATTTTTCTGAAAGTGGTATTTTGGAAGGAAGGAACTGAGCTATCCGAACTTAGAAACAGCAAAAATGAGGCAGCCATTCACCTAAATACAAAGTGCAGTGCTGGCTTAAAATATACTTATTTTTCAGTATTTTAGTGGATGACTTGGATTTCAGTACAGATGCACTCCATACCTCTGGCTAAAGTTGCCAAACGTTGAGCAGCTCCAGTAAACAGAGTGCAAACCCATGCAAATGGGAAGCTTGTATACTAGCAAATATAAAAAGTTTTAACACAACTACTAATGAGAAAACCCCACAGTGAGCCTTTCTCCAGCAATCCCCATCTCAGATAGGTTCTGAGCTACACACTTCTGCCACAAGGGTACAGGGAAGCCCTCTTAATATAAGATGCCTGGTCTAAAAGCACAGTGATACCAAACAGTCTAGATTCAGCAGGTCTGAATATAGCCTATGCTATGTAAGTCAAGGAAACATAATTTCTAGATGGGAATGAGTTAGTGAGAGTCATTTAAAGGTCAAAGTGAGAGTGTTTATTAGTATACTATTAGATGACTTGCAGTGGTACCACCCTCTGCACAAACTGGCAGCTCTTTGAGCAGCTGTGAACAGTGGGAGACTATGGAGAGCATCTCCTATAGAGAATTTTAAACTGGAGAGGTTTGCTTATATGTAAGCATGGGGAACCATGTTTGTTCAATGCACAAATGCAAGGCTTTTATACAAGTAGGATGAAAAATTTTGATAGAGTTAAACCCTTAGGCCAATCAGATAAAAACATAAAAAACTATCAACCAGTAAGTCACACCTTGGATAGGTTGAATTTAGCTCTCTGCTCCCACCAGAATGCAAAAGGCCCCTTCCAATGTAGAGTAAATTGGTTTTGAGCTCAAGTGCAGTAACAATGCTATACAATAGAGGTAAGAATTTGTGCAATATCAAGAATCATTGGAAATAAGTTCACTAACCCTGAGAACTGCTCACAACACACAAAAACTTTGCAAAATTTAGAAATATTTTGGCAGACTCAGTCAGAACAGCTTTTCCAGTAATAGATGAGGTTAGCAAATAGAGAAGTACAGTAACAAACAGATGGAGTTTCTTTAACAAGTGCAGGCTGAAAGAAACAGTGATAAATTCAAGCAAATAAATAAATGCAGCACGGAAATGTTAAATATCACTGAAATGTTACAGCAAGTACAAAAAATATAAACTTATTCTCTGACAAATCATTATAACAAGTCACCAAATCCAATAATAAAGCTGGGTCTTTCTCTACTCTAATTATAGCTCCAAAATATGGAACTCTATCCCTCAGCCCATAATAACTACTGCTGACCCAGTTCACTTCAAAAACAAGCTAAGAACCTTCCTCAGCAGCATCTAGTTCTGCTCATGCACCTGTTCTGGCTAAATCCTTTCCCCTTCCTATTAGGTCATCACTTTACTCTTCTACCACTCCAGATGCACCATGTGTAACTTATTTATTTACTTACTACTTTACCTCTTATCTGTCCTTCAACTTATGTAACAAATCTTCCTTCTAACTTCCCTTCATGTACTGACCTTAACATTTCACCCCCCCTCTCCTATTTTCTCCTCCTTCTTCCTCTGCCCTCATCTTCACTCACTCCTCCCTTCCCTCTTCTACTCTACTCTCTAGTTATTTAGCTACAAAGTTACTTACTCTAATTACATGCTATACATTTGGGAGTTCCTGCCATTCCTCTATCTGATGTAGTTGTACATAATACCCACACTGCTTGAATTTTTATTGTGTACTAATTTGACTTTATCAAAAATTAGTTTTATACACAAAAGGTAAACCTCAAACTGCAGAAACACATAAAAAACACTGCTGCAGTTAGGATACCGATGATAAAATTCCAAACAGCTTTAATGCACAAGAAATAATAAACGAGATAAATGCTTTCGTCCACGCTTATACGTGAACTTCCTCAGATAAAATATCACATTTCCAACTCTTATTTATACTCAAATGTTCCCTCCCTTATTAAAAAATCAATGATGTTATTTCCTGTTCCTAAAACAACATTTTTTTTGCTATTTATATTAAATTTACAACTTTTCAAATAAAGAACTTTAAATTTAAAATATGTAAACATTAATAGTATGGTGATAAAAAAAAAACTGAAGCTGCGTATATATAACAACCCTAATAAAATCTTTTTAGACTTCCTTCAATAATGTCCAGCCTTGTCATAATTGTGATTATGATTTATTTCACCAGAATGGTTACTGAAAAAAAACACAAGCAGAGACCCCTATCTGACTAATGCTTTCAGTTTCCATAGGCTACTGATAGACAAGTGATCATTAAATTCTGGCCAAGTAGTGGCATCTATGGTCATTTCAACACTATGAATGGCCATAAATTTGAAGGAGTAATTATCAAATTGATGCACATGCCTCATTAAGGTATTATTCGGATTATTCTTCTTGATGCAGTAAACATGCTCATAAACTCACTGTCTTAGCCTATGTTCAGTTTTGCCCCATGAAAACAAGGGCATAATTTGCATAAGACAATATGCACCAAGAATTTAGACTCACAGTTAAGTTTGCCCTGTATCCTATATACTTTTTCACGAATAATGAAAGAGTCCCCCACTTCCATTAGTTTACAGTATGGACAAACAACACATTTTCTCATACCAAAAACATTTGTTGTTATGATTTACACCCTTTCTATAAACAATCTGTAGTTTGCCCCCTATCTTATTCCTTATTGAAATATCCTCTTTAAAAACACCCATTTTTTTAGAAAGACTTTCTTTTATTTCCTTATGGTCTGTTCCAAAGGTGAATATAAATACTGCCCCTCTCATCATATTTGGGGATTTATTGTAATTCAAATTATTTATTTGAAATGGCTCTACTGATGGACCTCTAGGAATCTCAAAATAATTCTCTCTTTTCCTAAGAATTTTATTCAATGTGGGCTTAAAATCTCAATCAGCTCTCTTAGAACTCACTTTCTAAGCCAGTTCATTCAATAGTTGTAGGGGATACCCTCTTTTTAGGAACATACCCACCAGTTTGTTAATCCTATCAAAAAAGTCTGATTCTGATGATACCGTTTGCACTACTCTCCCTAAATGGCCTTTAACGACCAATCTCTTTTGATGGTGTGGGTGGGAACCTGTGTAATGGAGAAAGCACTTAGAGTATGTGCTTTTCCTAGAAATTTTATATATATAAGTTCTATGTATAAAATCCTTTTCCAAAATCATATCCAAATAGGAGATTCTTTCTGATTTATTTTCATGTGTAAATACCAACAAATGGATAATGTTGTTAATATACTCAAGAAATTAATCAATGTCAGACTCCTTCCCATTCTAGATGATAAAAATGTCATTCAGATAGTACACATAAAGCTTAAACCATTGGTTGAACTCACTATTGAAGAGGAATGTGTCCTCCCAGTGGGCTGAAACTACATTCGCACATACAGCTCCAGATGGTGAGCCCATGGCCACTCCACATTTTTGCAGGTAAAAGTTATCTTCAAATGTAATAAAATTATTACTCAGAACTAAATCCAAAAGGTCTTCTATTAAGTTTGCATCATTCTGGGTGGCACCTCTCCTCATTAGGAATTCAATAACATATTGGATGCCAATAGCCTGGGAAATGACTAAATATAAATCTTTTTTTTTTTCAAAACAGGTTTATTGTTTTAACATATAAGAGAAATATCATAAAAATTTTATACAAGTAATTAAAAATAGGTATTATTATAATATTCAACAAAACAACTAAAGTATTTACAAAGACATCCACTACAATCAGATCAATTAATTAAACTAAAATACCATGCTATTGAAATTAAAATTTTTTTAACAAATTTTGTAAATTATCCCATACAATAAAATAAGATGTTTTTCTATTTGTTCTAGTCCTAATTGTGTTTATTTCCATATGGCACACTATATTCATAACATTTTTAAATTCATTGAACGAAGGAGGTGTATCTGAAATCCAATTTCTAGTTATTATTTTCCTAGCCACTGCTAGAATAGACCATAACAAGGGAAGCTTAACCTTTTTAACACTTTGAGGTACAGGTGTGTTGAATAATATAAGAGATTTAGAAATAATGAAATTATCTGTAAAAGAGCCTGCAAAAATTCATTAATTGACTTCCAGTATTCTTTCAATTTTATACAGTCATAAAACATATGAGCCCAGTCAGCATTAATTTCTACATTACATCTCTTACATAGATTATCTTTATTATTTATTTTATTCATCATCAAAGGTGTATAAAAGATCTATGTAAAATTTCCATGTATAAAGTCTCCAGACAATGGAAGACGTAGTTCTATAAGCAGATTCCAATATATATTGTTTATCTTGTTGATTTGGTGGGTCCCCATTAATAGAAGTGAAATAATTCCAGTATGAATCTACACTGTAAAAAGTTTCTTGTCTGATAACTTTATGTATGTATGAAAGTTTACCTTTATCAGAAACTTTATGTTGTAAATTTAATATCAAGTAATCAATCAGTGTTGGAATAGATTCTTTAACAGTTATAGACATTAAATCTATTTTATTAATGAGATGTTGTCTAAAGGTCTGAACCTCTAACCAGCAAGTTTCTCTTAGATCAAATTCTTGTTTTAAGAAATCTAGATTTTTAACTTTATTATCAAATATCAACTGATACCAGTACTTTAGATCATTATCTATAGCTAAATGAGTTCCTTCAGATGTAGATGACAAAAGCATACCCTGAGTATACATTATAGGAAATACAATAAAATTCCATTCCCTATACTTAGGGTGCATGAATATAAAGTTACGATAACTAATAATAATATTTAATGGGTAACAAACCATATGTTTAGGTGTAATAGGTGAAGTACAAAATTCCTTTAGTAACCATAACATGGAGTTATTTACAATCATATTTTTATGTGTTAAGGAGATTTTCATGAATTGTATACTAATTAGCTCCCAATAATCTTTCCATTTTGTGACATATGACTGATCTATTAATAAAGTGATAACTTTTACAATAGAAGAGATAGTATATAAATTAAAGACTGGAAAAGAAATACCCCCTTGAGACCAGCTATTAGTATGTTTCTTTAATGCAATCCTAGGTCTATTAGGTGCCCATAAGAAATTTAACATTAGTGTGTTCAGTTTCTTGATAATTATTTTTGTAGGTGGAAGTATTATTGATTGTATTAAGTATAAGATCTTGGGGAATATTATCATTTTAATAATTGTAAGTCTCTCCTCCATAGTAAAAAACATATTATTCCAGGTATTAAAAAGATTTTGTATATTAAGAAAACATGTATTATAATTATTATATATAATAGATTTAATATCTTTAGATAGTATTATACCTAAATAAGTTATCTGACCTGAATTGGGTACATATTTAGTAAAATCACTAATGAGAATATTTTTCGTGTATATATAGGTAGTATTTTAGTTTTTTCTTCATTGAATATTAAACCAGAAATACTTTTAAAATTCATCATGTTATCAAATAGAGACTGTATAGAAGAATTAGATCCTGCTGATGTAATTAGAACATCATCTGCAAAAAGTTGAATTTTGGATGTTGTATTTTCATCTATTTCAAAACCTTCTATGTCAGTACTGTTTCTGATCAAATTAGCCCAAGGCTCCATTACTAAAGTGAATAATAGTGAAGAAAGTGGACATCCTTGTTTTGTACCTTTAAGAATGGGTATTTTTTGTGAAACATATGTTCCTACCTTAATATAAGCCAACGTTCCTTTGTATAAATGTTCAATTAGATTTACAAATGCATCCGAGAAGTTTGTGCACTTCATTAAGGTAAACAGATAGTCCCAACTTACTGAATCAAATGCTGAACTTATATAATATAAATCTTTGATGTCAATTGTAATCAACACATCATTTCAATCAAACTCTAGGCTATTAATTCTCTGTAGAAAACTCCAAGAGACTTTACAAAATTTCCTTTCATTTTCCAAAAAGTCCTTCAACTTGACATTTAAAAATCTGGCACAAGCAGAGGTAATGTTGTTATGCCCATCAACTATAGGGCAAAGTGGGAAATTATCCAAGTTCTTATGAAGTTTAGAAACTCCAAAAATGACTGGAATCAAGGGTGCTGTCACATATAAATAATTGTAAGCATGCAGATCAATTCTCTGATCAATAAATATCAGTGGGTGCTGTGGTGGATTGAAAGTGCTAGCCAATGTAAGCTCGGACTATCCCGCTGAATGAATGTTAAACAAATAAATGAATACCTTTAAGTAGACATACTTAAAATATCTTGTCACCCTTTTTTAGTACTTAATTTTGCTCTCTTTCCAAAGCAAGCAGGGTTGTATGTGATAACCTTGATGTAAATGTGTGGCTACCCCTGCAAGTATCATGACTGTCCTTAAAGAAAGCCAAAGTACTACTTTTTTTACCTACAGTGGTAACGTATCCCATAAGCCAAGAATACATTGAGTTAGCAACCTATCTCACCAGTGAGTCTTTTTTTTTGGTATGGATTTAGGGCCCATGTGTGGATATTTGTAGAGCCTCCAGTTTTGTGAAAGAACAGGAGATCAAATAGGTTGGGTCTTTCATAGCTCACAAAATGAGATACAGTTCACCTCGGAGTAGCTAGTAGACTACTGAGTATTAGGAGAGTCACGCTGATTTATTACAATGATTGAAGGATTTAAGGTCTTTAGTTTTCTTGGTTAGAAATCTTTGAGGTCTTTCCATCTGTCTGATATGCCTGGATTTATATATATATCAAAAAGTGCACTGTAACTGATGATGGAGGGGGGCTGTAAAAGGGAAGAGTACAGTGGTAGGATGACTTCTTTGCATCTTGAAAATATTCATCTGGAAATTAACTAGGTCAGATGGAAGAATTTATAGACTATGGTGCAAACATAATGATCAAATGAGAGAGTTTTCCAGTTTTTCACATAAGTACTCA
Organism: Protopterus annectens; assembly: GCF_019279795.1. Classification (NCBI taxonomy): domain Eukaryota; kingdom Metazoa; phylum Chordata; order Ceratodontiformes; family Protopteridae; genus Protopterus; species Protopterus annectens. Next base: position 857,322,781 of record NC_056729.1, on the reverse strand, counting down.
GGTCTACTATGGTTATGCCTGTCTGAAGATAAGTACCATTTATAACATATGTGGTGGGAACAGTTTCCTGATGGAACAGTTTAGCATTGGTGGATGAGCAGATATCAATGCCTAGATTGTGGACACTAGCAAACTATGTCAAGCAGACTTTAGGAATATTGGCTTGCATGTCTACAAAATCAGTGCCATACAGGAGAGGGCCTGGCACTGATCACTGTGGTTCTCCACTAGTGACAATTTGTACGTTCAAAGAGGATATCAGCAGCTTTCACAACTTGGGACTTGTTAGATAGTTTATTTGCAATTCATTGGACAACACCAAGTTTACATTAAGCTTGTATAAATTTTCAGTAATAACAGCATAGGGCATGTCTCTCATCCAGTCAGGATAAAACAGACAAGTGGCTGTGGGTTTGGAGTCACCTCTAGCAAATGTTTCTGCTGACATTACATTACACTTAGAAGCAGTGTCCACTTTGAGCTCCATGGGTTTACCATTGATCAGGACAGTACAAAATACTTTGTTGTTTGCCAACAAATCTACTGCATTAACCTTTTCACCAACCACTGATACACCATCTACATAGAATTTAAGGTTGCAGCTTTCTACATGATCAACTTGCTTTTTTGAGTGATCTTTCTTAATAATTGAATAAGGCTTGTTTGATTTACAAATCTTTTGAAAGTGGTTCCATTTTATGCACTTGTGGCATTGCTGACCAAATGGGTTCATAGGTTCATAGGTGTTTACTAGGCTAATGGCCCTTGAGCCTTTACAAGCCTAGCCCATAGGATTATCCTGCCATCGTGCCACCCAACCTTAGTTCCCACTGCCTCTGTTGAGTAAAGCCACTGGAGTGATCCCTAGGGTAAATTTTCTATTTCCAATCCATTCATCAAGATTTCTCTTGAAGAGGGCTAGTGATTATGCTTGACATGTATGGGAAGTCTATTCCATAGCATGGGCAGTCTCTGAGTTATGAACCTGTCCCTCCGCATGTTCTGTTGATTGTGGTAATAAAGATGAGGTCTCTAGAGTGTGTGGTGTGGAGGGATTGGGATTTCTTTAGATGTAGCAACAGAGCTGGGTCAGACATGGCTTTGTACATCAAGCAAAGATCACCTCTAAGTAGATATGAGAAAGAGAATAGTTGGAGTTTTTTAGTCTGTCCACATAGAACAAATGTTTAAGGCCTAGGATCCTCTTTGTGAGGTACTTTTGCGGCCTCTCCAGTTGTTGCAAATGTTTAGCAAGGTACATGCCAAATGGGGCATTGAACTCAATGATTGCCCTTATGAGGGAAGAGTAGAGGGAGGCAATGACCTCTTTCTTCCTGGGTGCAAAACCCTTAGTAATGAGATATGCCACACAGAAGGACTTTCTGACCACAGTGGCAATGTGGTGGTCAAAAGAGAGGTTGCCATCAACCTGTATTCACAGATCTCTTATAATACCTTCTGTGTTCAGTGAACTACCATCGATGTGGTAATTCATGGGAACTGGGTTTTTACCAAAGGAGATGATGACACATTTTTTGGCATTGAGCTTAAGGCCATGGTTTTGACACCAGTCATTGGTCTCAGTGAGGTCTTTCTGTAAGATGTCGACATCACTTGGGGAGTTAATAATAGCTTGAAACTTGCAATCATCTGCAAACTTTGTCAGCTAGAGTCCCTCCGTGTGGGCCTGGACTTCAGAGAAGTAGATACCAAACAGGAGAGGACCCAGGACCAAACCCTGTGGGACTCCACTCGTGACTGGTCAGCAGTCTGACTTGGAGTCAGCTACTTTCACACTGTGGTTCTACCTGTTAGCCAATATGCAACCCACCTAGTGATATAGGGGTTGATGCGTAGCTTAGTGAGTTTTTCTATGATTCCTGCTTGGGGAATGGTATCAAAGGCCTTGGCCAGATCAACGTAGGCTGTATGAACCACCTTGCCTTCATCCACAGCTCTGATGACTGACTCAGAGAAGTTGACTAAGTTGAGCAGGCATGATCTATCTACCCTTCACAAAACCAAACTGTGTGGGTTCCAGAGTTTGGAGATTCCCTATATCCTTGTTTATTAAGTCCATGATGATGCATTCCATAGCTTTGCATATCAGACTCGTCAGGCTAATGGGGTGATAGTTCCCAGGGTCTGTAGTCGCTCCTCCTTTGTGGAGAGGGATGACTGTAGCAGTGCGCCATTCGGTAGGGACAAAGCCTGAGGTGAGGCTGTGATTGAACAGGGCACACAGGCAAGGTGCCAGTTCACTCTGTAGTGCATGTAGAACACAGCCAGGGATCTTGTCAGGTCCCATAGAAGCTGTATTCTTGGCCTTGGACAGTGCTGTTTTAACCTGTGCAGCAGTAATACTGCGTGCCTGGCAATCTACTGGTATTGTGACTGGTCTCTTGAGGGGGAGAGAGGGTAAAAATTGGCACTGACTCTGTCGGCCAGTATATTGGCAATATCTGTTGGTTCGGTATAGGAGATGTACCAGTCAAAAAATCCTCCTGCACGGAGAAAAGTTGCACGGCAACTAAAGCAAAAGCATCCACACAACCAAAATGAATATAGGAGATACCATTATGCAGTAGCTCAGAGCAAATCTGGGTATTGCCATGGAGATTCTTTACATAACTATAGAAGGCCTAATTGTTGTCTTTACTATCTGCTGCAATTCTGTTTTCATAGCTAGCTTTCGAGGACTTGATGAGGGATATCAACTTTTTGTTGAGGCTGATGAGGGAGTTTTTCCAATCTTGGGACTTCACCTTATTATGCATCAGTTTCCTCCTTCTGTTGTAGAGTTTGTTTATGGCAGGGGACCACCAGATTGGCTTCCATTTTTTGAAGGAGAGCATCTTGGTTCTATTGGGTATGGTGAGATCCATGCAATTGTGTATGTATTTGTACAGTGCATTGGTGTATGATTCAGCAGTCATGCAACTGATCTCCATTTGCATGGGTGCTGTGAAGTTAGCCACCTCTGTTTTTAGGACCCCAAAGTTAGCTTTCGAGAAGTTTTTCATGGTGGTTACCTTTGTGGTGGTGGGGGTGGGGGGTGGGAGGGATACAGATTTCCAAGGTGATTAGTTTGTGGTTGAATCTAACCAGGGAGGAGTTGACTATTGGTGTAGAGCAACGGTCGCCCATGTTAGTAATGACCAGGTCAAGAATGTTGCTACCTCTAGTGGGAACAAGAGTAAGAACAATCTGGTCCAGGACATTGAAATTAATGAATTCCAGGAAATATTGGGCAACTGTATTGGTACATGAGCAGGTTTCCCAGTTAATGGAGGGGTAGTTGAAGTTAGCCAGTATGAGAGTGTTAGGTCCCTAATATTCTCCAGGGTGCTTAGGAACATGGAGTGTGAGCCTTGGGATATGGTTGGGATCTATCTCACGCTATGACCTGAATCGCTGTCTTACACAATGATAGCTGCACCGGAAGTATCTCAAATGCGTTATGTTGGGCTACTAGTCTGGAGGTGTGCACATCCTTTATGAATATGGAAACACCACTGCCTTTGAAGCTTCAGTCCAAGTTCTGGGGTCGAAAGGTATGGAAATATGTTATAGCCTGGTAGTGTAGGGGTGCTTTCTGCTGCCTTGAACTAGGTCTCTGTTATGGCAGAAATGTCAATGTTCTCCATTTTAAGGAGTGCTTTGAACAAGTGCATTTTGAGATTTAGACGTTTAGCATTGAGCAGCATGACCCTCAGATTACATTTGTTTGTAGCAGTTATGGTGGTAAAATGCTAGGCACTTCTTTCTTTTAGACTCATGGTTGGATCTACAATTACGTCAGCTAACAATAAGACTTCACTTGGGTTTTGCTGACTCACCCTTATACTGCACTGAGCATATCCTTTTTACTGAGCCAGCCTTGGAACTTACTAGAAAGTTACTGCTCCTCTCAGGGGAACCTGAAAGGATTGCAGCTGCCATGTGCTTAGGCCTGTTTCTGCTTGCTACGCGCTGCATGCTGCATGCTGTCTGCACTTGCTCTAGAGGTTGTTGAAAGCATGCTCTTATCACGTGCAAGCATACTTGTGTGCCTTTCTGTGAGCTCATGGATTTGACAAATCTCTATAGCTTTGCTTAACATTAAATCACTGTCACAAAACAAGCTCTTTTTTACTGCAGCATTATTAACAAATGAGGGGGGTACTTTGGGTAAAATGACTGTACTTTGCGAAATTACTCTGTACAGTGTAAGAAACACTTTGAAATGGTGGCATTCTGCGAATAAATGTACACAGCACAAGAAACTTTTCAAAATGGCTGTACTTTGACAGCACCTTACAATATAACTGTACTTTGCACACAGCAAACTCTTTGAAATAATACACCGTAATAAAGCACACACTCTGCAAACTCTTTGCACACTTTGAGATACTTCAAACAACTCTAGTTATGCTTTGATTGGCTTCGACCAATGCAAAATAGTAGTTTGTGCCCAAATCACAGTCGTTTACTAAAAAACATGCAGTCACCTTTTGAACATTTTGTTTAATTAATAATACATTTTGTGCCTTACAAATGCTCCGTTTCATTTTCTTTGCAAAATAAATCATTTGTGCAAGTTCTGGTTACCTTAAGTTCATTTCTGGCCCTTTTTGATCATTTGAGCTCTGTATCACTCAGAAGCTACCAAATGCTCTGCACGTACGGAAATGCACGGCCAAACCATAGATAATTGAATACACCAGAGGCCAGCATAGAGATTACATAAAGCACTTGTAGACATAAATCAAGTATGTTTTACATGGAATACTTTATTCAGACCAGTTTTGGCTACCCAGCCTTCTTCAGTGAAACAGCATCACCAACATATCCATGATAAAGCTATATATACACACACACACCCCCAACCAATGACAAACATGGTCCAATCCAGAAATAGCAAAGACTTAAAAATTGTATATGAAACAATAAATATAAACAAATGAATATAAATCCATAGTTTGTGACAATAATACCTATACATATGTAGATAACAAAATACATATGAAAAAGTTATTTGTACATATATAAACATACAAAAACCAACATATATATATATATATATATATATATATATATATATATATATATAAACACACACACACACAAAAGTGTAATATATATAAAAACCTTTTTATACATGAATGAAATACAACAGAAAAAAGCACCATAATCTATGGTGTCCTGCCTATGCCTACAAAAAGGATGTAAACTTATAAGCAAACTACATATGTGTAAATACAAAAAATGTACTATATATAAAAACATTGTACTATATATTAGCATGTAATATATACATATAAAAAATATGTATACACATATATAGAACACCCCCAAGGTAAACATAGTAATTTGTAATGTACTTCATAAGTGGTCATTGAGTCCTGGGGGAAAAAGTGCTCCTAAATTAATGATTCAATATTTTTCTTTGTGATTAAGGATAGTATGCCAGCCTTGTCTGTTACTTCTACCTCCAATAATTCTATCAATGATCATAAAACTGAATTCAGCATTGGCATGTTTGGTACTATAGGGCATTTGTTTCCCTTTTATTTCGGATGTCACTTTTGTGCTCGGCCATCCTAATTCTCAGTGAGTGAGAGGTTTGGCCCACATAAAAAGCAGAACATTTACATGTAGCTAAATATACTATCCAACTGCTGGCACAATTTCCAAAAACCCTGAGATCATATACCCTGCTGGTGTTAGCAATAGTAAATTGTTTCAATTTGCTCACAAATTGGCATGACCCACAGTGTCCACACGGGAACATTCCCAATAGTTTATCCCCAGTCATAGTCATTTGTTTATATACTGCTCCCTCACTCTCTTTATGCTTATAGTGTGAAAAATGAAGACTCAAAGTTCTCCCACGTTTATAGGAGAATTGGCATCTGGGGCCCAAACATTCCCTAAGTTCGTCATTGGCCAAAAGTTTATTCCATTGAGTATCTAACACATTCCTGATGATGTTGTTGTTACGTCCATAGGTTGTCACGAACCTAAGATTTTGACTTTGTGTTGTCCTACGTTGTTTATACTCCAACAATGTGCACCTGTCCTGAGCAGTACTCCATTCACTGGCAATAGCAATATCTGATTCCCTATATCCCCTATCCAAGAAACTTTTACACAAATCTTGTCTGGCATCTTCAAACTCCTGTTCAGATGAACTGATTCTTTTAATACGCATGAATTGTGACTTTGGAATGTTGCGGATGATGTGGCGGGGATACATACTGGATGCATGGAGCAAGCTATTGTACTGTGGATATTTACGAAAAATCTTAGTGCTGACAGTATGATCCTCATTCCTATAGACCGTAACATCCTTTTGGATTTAGAGTAACCAACTAATTTTTTCTATATTTGAGCTAAACAACCTAGTGGATATAGCAATCATTGTTAACTGAAACAGAATCATTTGATGGATTTACCTAACACTGTGTACAGAAATAATTACAACACACTGAATGTATTCAGTTTTTATAAATGACTTAGCACCTTATATTTCAGGGCCATAGCTATGTGTATATGTTAACTATTGTACAATCAGGACTGACTGTTCACTAGTATAAATATTATTGTGTAAAGAATCAGTAACAATAGATTGTGGATGTTTTTTACCAACATCAAAAACCCATTACTTTTGTATCAGGGACAAACACCTGGAATGATTCCATATATTGTTATGGTTGGTCCCAATGTTTTATCCAAGCACTCACTGATGTGTTATGTTTGTTGGAGGATTGGTCTGGGTCTGTTTTATACTCATGGCCCCTTCTAAATAGTGGGGATCCTGCGACTACTCTATTGGTATCTGTTTTTGAATGAATCTTATATATAGAAACCTTTGGACATCCTTTGGTGACTCGGTTTTGTCTCTATTTACACAAATTTGCTATATCACCGTGTTTCTAATTATTTTGATTTCTCCTAGGTATTCAACATCTTTTATAGCTCTCTTTTATTGGATAAGCCTTATTTTGCCTTTAATTAGGAGGATTCGTATCAGAATAATTCACAATAATATGGATCTGGAGAGCATTCTCAGTGGATTATGTGCCAATAGGGATGATATTGAAGTATTTGGTATAGATATCAGACCAGACAGCAATCAGAATGGCTCCAATATTGATCCTACAAATGGATACAATATGGCTTTTAACAAATTAGGCAAGGGCTTAAAAAATGTACTTGCCAACATCTGGCATCTCAGACTTTTCAGAGCATACATGAATAAGGAAATAGCACCCAGAGGTCTTAGAGTCCGCCTTCAGCCCTTAGTTGGTAGATCGGAGGATAAACTGACTAAGGAATGGAATTTAGCTTTACAACAGGCCTCAGTGATGTTTGTTAACATTCTAACATCATATTATGAAAGGATGGTGGACATTAACTTAACAGAGGTGAAAACCTTATGTGAAGATTGTAAAAAATATGAGTCTTTACCAATATATGCTATTCCTCTTAATAAGCTTTCCAAAGAGCTGGCTATCTATGAGAAACAAACTCGGGATAGGAAGATCAAAAAATTTAACAGAGACATAACGGATTGCCAAAGGGGTCGCCCTTCTGAATTTTCAAGAACGGTAAGATTTTCGGATACCAGTAGTACTGTCAGCAAGAAGAGACCTAGATCCATTTTAAAGAGAACAGATACGTCTTATCTCAGTACATCAGGGGAGGAATTTTCCTTTATGGACAATGACAGTGTCAGTACTAGAGAATCACCCATTCATAAAAAATCTAATGCACCACACCCTTTAGATGTGGAGGGAAGCGGTGGGGGGGGGGGGGGGGTGCAAACACAAACATGGGGATAGGAATAAACTCAGTGGAAGGTTTGTTACAGACCATTTTGAAATAACTAGCAGTGTTGGTCAGAATGTGCTTAACCTATCTGATGTAATACTAACTGATGAGCAAACTCGATTATTGAATAAAGGTCTTGGATTTGTACCTGGATTCTTTGTTGATGAATACAGTATAGTTACTGATGTCTATCAATTTTGTCGTAGACTTAATCTTAGATTATTTTTTTCAGACAACAACTCTCAAAGATCTGATGAATTCAGGTTCTACAAATCCGGATTTCAACCACCCATGAACAAACACGTTTCTATTTTTTTGCAAACAGTTCTGAGAGATCTACATTTTCCACATAGGGAATCACGCATTCTGAGTCATAACCTTTCCTCCGCAGAAGTAGCTGCCTTGGAACAACTTAAAAGTAATCATACCATAGTCATCTTACCAGCTGATAAAGGAGGGGCTGTGGTTGTCATGAATATAGGATACTACCTAAATGAGGGTGGGGGACAATCATCAAACCCAAGATGTTATATGCTAATGTCCATAGATCCAACCCCCGTATTCAAGAGGGAGATCGATACATTCATAAATCAGGCAGTGGAGGAAGGCATTATTAATAGTTCTACTCAAAACCATCTTACTGTAACGGATCCGCAAAAACAAATATTATACTTACTCCCAAAAATTCATAAATCACTAACCCAGCCTCCAGGCAGACCTATTGTGTCTGGTATTGGTTCTCTGACTGAACCCTTGTCAGCATTCCTGACCAAATATTTAAAACCATTATTGACCTCAGTCAGAGCAAGGATTCAGGACATAACACAATTTCTCCAAATCATATCAAACACACAACTTGAGCCCTGATGGCTGATGTGCACCCTGGACGTAAAGGCATTATATACGAGTATTCCCCATTGGGCTGGTTTACAAGCTTTACATTACTGGTTGGAACATGCTGCAATGTACCCTCCTGGTTCAATACTTTACTGGTATGTATGGCAGAACATGTCTTGAATAAAAATGTCTTTTACTTCCAGGGTGAATGCTATTGGCAATTGCAAGGCACTGCTATGGGAGCTTCTTTTGCCCCCATATATGCGGATCTGTTTATGGCTTTTTTTGAGGAATGCATGATTTATGACCCCTTCATAACATCTATCAAGTGGAGATAAATAACTGGCGTAGATATTTGGATGATTGCCGGATGGTGTGGCGGGCAGATGTGGTATATTTGCAGGAGTTTTTGGAATACCTTAATGACAACTTGCGGGGTATTGAGTTCACTCTTACATCACATCATGACACAATCAACTTTTTCGATGTTACGGTCTATAGGAATGATAATCATACTGTCAGCACTAAGATTTTTTGTAAATATCCACAATACAATAGCTTGCTCCATGCATCCAGCACGCATTCCCGCCACATCATCCACAACATTCCAAAGTCACAATTCATGCG